>NC_135555.1:15108745-15286245 GCF_964340395.1 Glandiceps talaboti
ACCTTGTATTGTCCCTATCATTTATCACAGTCCAAATCTTCAAAGTGACAATGATATTATGTGCATACAGCAAAGACTTTATAACAGCAATTAATTTAAGTAGAATATACACTTGTGAATGTCTAGTGTTGTATTCCTAGAGTGTTTAATGAAACCGTGGCTGTGAAATTGCTAAATAAAACAGTGTTTTTAGAGTTGGGACTGTGTGTTTGAAGAAGTATTTTCAATAGAACACTTTTCACACGCAGAGTATAATGAATATTTGCTGTTAGGTTGGACATATTGAAAATAGATTTGATGCCTCAAGCAACATTTGGGATTAATGCATACGCGTGCTTTGATAGTAAAAGTAGTCTTGGACATAGCTCTGTTGTTTATTCATCAATGTGAGAGGGCGACTTAATTAATTTGCAACAGATAGCCGAGAAATATTGATTGTCTGACAGTGCCGCTTTTTTAATGAGAACAGCAAAAATTGTAGACACGTCATCGCATACAGCAATAACATGTGATTGCAAATTACTGCCTTCTGTTATATTACATCATGAAGCGTAATATGGTATAATTGAGATTCGTTGGAAGACTATATCAATGTTTTGAGGTAAATAATTTAAGTAACATTCAGGATCCCTGACTATGCATTGTTGTCGGGACACGATGTTCCCAGTTTACTAAGTTCGACTAGACGCTATGAATGTAAATACTAAAGAATTGCAATTAAAAATCCAAGTAGACATGTACTCATTGAATCGTTCTTTAACACTCAAGCTTGTTGTAGCACATATACATACGTGTAATGGACTTTTGAGATTCTGATGTACACTCTAGCGTGACTTGGATGTTGATATAGATAAGGCCTTTCACGTGTTAGACTAAGTGAACTTCATGCCTAACTACTACCGACATATTTATTTTTTTTATCTATCTACAATCAAATGATCTCTCTGCGGCTTTTAGAAAGGTATGTTTCCTATACTGTCATGGATTCCTAATTGAATACATTTATCTCATGCGAATGCTTTCTACCGTTCGAAATTGTACGTACTGACCAGTACAACCGAAAATTTAAAAGTGAATTCAACCTAGAACCGTTTTAGTTTGCAGAAACCATTTTCATCATAAAAACAAGCTATACTCTTCAAAATTACAACATATTTGTTCTGTTCTACATTGTAAGATACCTCGTACGTGTGTGCAAAATATAAAAATATACGACGAAATCTTTGAAAGCATCATGTTAAAGGCTTACACATTGAAAGCCATTAGCATATGTTTCTTGAAAGTCAAAGGTCTTTGAGCTGTCACTGTAACACATAGTATGTATAATAGAATTAGTTTATTACTACATTGTGGTTTTAATGTTTCATTACAAAATGGAATGCACCTGAAACAACATGCATTCTTGCATAACAAAGATGTTACTGCTATCTTTTTATCAGATAACCAGACAGCGATCTTACTAAACATATGTATACATTTTACTGTTTGGCTAAAAAACAAATTAAAATAAAAATAGTTACAGTTAGATCCTTTTACCTAGTAAATGAAATGCAGCAATGTTTGTAAGAGTTTCGAGAGCCAGATATTATGTAGTATTTTCTCCGTTATGTATTTCAGTTCCATCGATGACTGAACCCTCTTGTTGTTCAACAAATTGAATGAAATGTAGCAATGTTTAATAGTAAGATTTGTATTGAGCCAGACGATAAAATGTAGCAATGTGAGTAAGATTTTTATTGAGTCAGACGATAAAATGTAGCAATGTGAGTAAGATTTTTATTGAGTCAGACGATAAAATGTAGCAATGTGAGTAAGATTTTTGTCTCGCTGGTCGAAACAATGTAACAGTGTATGTTTAATAGTAAGATGTTTGTTATCAGCCGACGTTCTATTTCAGATAAACATGTTTCTGTTCAAGACTCGTGCATTTGATGAGCCCAATGATCGAGGGGGTTAATGTGTAATACAGTTGACCATGATTTCTTGTATTTCTGTGTTCAGTTTCTTTTTTCTCATAACCATTCATCAAATTTAGGGGAAGGAAATCAAAGTTATGTTTTTTATTAAATGTGCGTCGTCACTTCATATTCTTTACTTTTATCAACGACATTCAAAAACTATGGTTCTAAGACAACTTGATGAGATGTATGTGTTTTATAACCGAATCAGTCAAATAAAGATACGATGTAATACTGATAAATATTAGAAGAAGAAAAAATGTGACATAATGATTTCACCGATTGTACTACCGGAAATTGACTCTAATGCATAGATATTGATTTATCGCTATAATATCCGTTTTTGATCCTAATCTTAGATTTCAGATATTAAAAAAAAATATATGTCATAAATTTTACAGACAAATTACAAAATTAAAAAAAAACCACGACGATTGAAGTAGAATGGGAATATTAGCAGTCATAATTACTATACTGTAAAGTATGGAACATGTGATCTCGTTACGTTTACTTTAGTTTAAAGCGGAAATTGAATAATACATGAACGTCGAAGAAATAAACATTAAAGGGGCACAAGGTGTAATTGTATATTTTGTGCCGCAAAGTGTGTTGACTTTGTAAAAAGGTACTTGCAGTAATGTACTTTACTGAAGCATACTTAAGTATATCTTGCAATTAATTGAACTCAAACGGGTATAAGATACGAATTGCAACTGATTATGATCCGATGACGTAATTTATCATACGTTTAAGAAAAGTCGATTGAACCCCTACTGTGCAATCAACTATTCTAACAATGCCAGAAGGCACCTGTAATGCTATAGAAGCCATGCATCGACGTTAACACTATACTAGAATACAAAACAGTATAGTATACGTAGTTTAATCGAGTTTTTACATAATTATTCTCCTGAGTATAAAGCTTAAATAAACTCTGCCTGCACCACTTTAATGCAAATAAAGTCTACTTTGCAATTTTAAAGACATTTGACTATAAACTAATTACGTTCAATTTTGATCAACGAAAACTGACAACCATTGGCAAATCCTAGTATAATCTTACATAGTTGTCATAACAACGTGTATAGCATGAAATCTTAATTTAGATACAATCTGACACTTTAATTACATATTGTGTAACAGATATGTACATCACGGATGCACTTAAACATTGTAGTGGCAAAATTGATAACGTATGACTTTTGCTTAGGAAATGACGATACAATGTAACCGCTGACGTAACGTGAAACAAATTGTCGTCTGACTCCAACAAAAATGTTTATAACATTATTGCTACAATGTATTGTATAGCCCAGCAAAAATCGTTATACAAACTATGCTACATTGTATTGTTTGGCTCTACAAACATAATCTTATTTTATCGTCTGACATGACAGAAATTGAAATAACATTTTTGCATTTTTAATCCATTGACGTCATGCCTGAATATAAAGACTATATACTGATACAGTGTATATGATTTGGACACAATTTGTTTAGGTAGTGTTAGAATTTTGGTAGGATTTTTGTCACGCAAGACAATGAGAGGGAACAGCTGTAGCAAAAATTTGTGTTAAATTGTAACACGGTTTATACTAAGACTTTTTGTTGAGTTTGACGATTCTTTATTTCAAGTGAGCCGGCTTCTAAAGGATAATATAACAGCAGTAGTATGTAGAGTTCTACATTTTTTGAATCTCTTGCATAGAAAATTTAAAGTCGATATTACTCGTCTTGCATTTAAATGTTTACAAACACTTATACACAGCTAACACTAAACTATAGTCAATCGAGTCGATTCTTATCTTGTGAAACATCCTTTATTCTTCTCAGCAATAAAGTGTACTGTAAATCGATATACTAATCGATATAGTATAATGTTCTTGAGGTAGGTCTGAAGTTGATGATAATGTATACTGTACATTGATGTATAAAAGCTCATCGCTTTTAAGCAATTCCAAGAGAAGAGATTATCAAAATTTTTATTATTTTGTAACTTTAAGGTGGCTGTTAACGTACATTGGTTTAATTACTTAACATGCACTATTAGATCTTATCATTTCACCCTTTTTGCTATGTACATAAAATACATAATTATCTGTTACTTTGTCCAAGAAAAGTCAAACTTAATCTTGGGTGAATTTAAGAAACAAATTAGGGATCACCGTACACATTTTCAAATAGAGGTCATGATGATATAAAAAAGTCACTTTAGAATCCAATATGGCCGCTGAATACTTTCCTAATATGGGGAAAATGAAAGCCTGTCAATTTTCTTGAAAACAAGATGGTGAACCTCAAAATGTTTTATATTATTTCAAAAAAATCAGGAACTATCTCTCACGTGGCAAAGTTTGGAGAGATTCTGGGAACTTTGATTTTTTTAGGGAAACTGGATCGCTAGGTGCTTTCTACCTTAAAAGTGAGAGTATGGGTCTGGATTCACATCAATAGACCATTATCTACTGTTTGTACAATTTACCAATAACACGTTTTATGATCCAGCGTGGAGACTAATAGAATGCTACATATGTACCCATTAAACACACAAATGTCTATCACTACGCTAAACTACGATGAAGGAAAATAAACTACACACAAATGGTACTCTTATATACATGTTGAAGTCGCTCCTTTCCGATCTCTGTTGTCATTATGCCATGCATAATCCATTAACTCGAAACGAATTTCAATGACTCCATGATAACTGTGAAACCCCGGAAGGTTTCCGTTGCACAAGTATTCCCTAAACGATAACTATATTTTAAAATTTAATGTCATTAAATGAATATGGGAGAGCAATATGACTTGTAAAGGGTAACATGATATAATTACAAAGTCCCCTCTCTCCATTCCATCAATTATTACGTCACACCTCTCGTTTACTGATGTTATGTATTTATAAGTAATGCGTGGCGACAACGATCAATCTTTACGTTTCGTGACAATCTATTAAGCCAGCCGAATGATTAGGAAAAAAACAAATTACGAGCAATGTAGAATTAACAGATGAAAAAAGAGACGAGAGCTGTGAGCAATAGGCAATAAACCATTTCTTCAATAAATGTGGCGCACACGAAAAACATTCGGTCATGTAGTAATAATGAGTGGAATGGAAGCAAAACGTTAGCAAAAGGAAATATGGAAAACATAGTAGTGCAAAAAACACGATATGAAAGTCTTTTAAAAAGGTGATAGTTCGTCCTACCTCGTTAAACAAGTGTGAATGATCACACGGTTATGTTCATTTCATCCTAGATACACAGGTGCAGGAGTGAATTACACCGACAGTATACCTTATATGATCGATCTGGACTGTTCCATTGTCCAACAGGGGCTGATGGTCGATGTGCTTATGCTGCCATTTCGAGGCCGGGTCGATATAATCCAATCCTTTGCTACCTAATTTAAAATCATCATATAAACTTAAAAATAGACTTAAATATATGTCTTCTCAATTAATTTTGAGTAATGTTTCGATAATGCCCACGTAATATGCATATAATTCATGCGCAAAACTTGAACACATATAATATGCGCAATATATGCTTCATTCTGCATAATATTTGAATATATATGATATTTGCGAAACATGGTGTAAAATTTGCCTAATTGCGTGATTTTAGAGTACATTTGCGTAATGTCTACGAATAATTTGCATAATGATAATTTGATATATAACATTTGCGAAGCACTTGCTTAATATACCTGCTGACTTTCTGTTATTGCTTAATGTATATAATGCATTTAGACCATGTAAGTTATATGACGGGCAATTAAAATACAGCGATATTCGAAAATTAAGAATCTAATAAACCAAGTGACGTCACTAAATGAAACGATTAAAATACGGACATTATCTTGTATTGCACAGTGGAAGGATCGATTTATTGCAGATAGCATCAACTTTATACTCGATGGTTAGAAATAAATAATTATGTTTATATTCACGGTGGAACAACGTGTATGTTGTTTGTATGATCGACCACACATTAGCTGGAAAACTTATGTGACGGCAAAAAACTGACATTATATTGACTATGTGGTTACTTTCTACTTGTAACTATGTGTGTAACTTTCAATATCACTCAGCCAGAATGATTCCTTGAGTAGAAATACAATCTATAGCTACTTCATAGTGAAAAGCTATCCGTGTCATACAGGGAGAAGAGTTCAAAGTATTGATATTTTAGCAGTAAGTCTGGTATATGTAACGAGATCCTGTCCACAGAATGCGTTTCTGATGTACTAGAAATGTTTCAACATTCCTGAGAAGGATAATGTATTACTGATGAGTGCATTATAAACATACCTTTTAACTCAGCGACATATACAATATATTCAATGGGGCCACTTAAGTACGTTGAAACAAATAGTTGCCTGGCTCGACAAGAACCTATATACTAACATTACATTGTATTGGCTGGTTTAACAAATATCTTAATAAAATTGCTAAATATTAGGGTAACCCAATTTTTTTTATGTTTCTCATTACTTTTCCATAACAACTATGGGTCTGTCGTTCGATATAATTTAAAATTAAAAGTAAAAAAAATCATCTTCATGTTTCTCTGCCTCTTGTTTTCATCCTCTCTATTTTTATTTTATTTTATTTTTTGTAACAGCCCCTTTCCCATTGCTTCTCTTCTAACGCCCCCCCCCCCCCACTTGAATAACTTCCGTCATAAAAGAAATGCTCTGTTCGTGAACAAGCGTCGCCGCCACCGCCGTGTGTATGACCTCAATAGTCCAAACACTTGCTTATTCTTGCGCTGTTCCTCACAATATTAGCGGTGGGCGAAATTTTTTCTTTGGGTCGGAACTGAAAATTTGAGTTGGTCAGGTAATGAGAAACAGAAAAAAGGATCATCCTTATCGACTGGCACCACAAAAATAGTGTGAAAGTGTTACACTTTAACCCATCTACATGCTTGTAAGAGCAATGTGTACATTATGTAATGGCGATGATAAGCTGTTTTGATGGTAGCTCACGCAAAAGTAAATGTAGCGATGTTGATAAGATTGTTTAGCCATACAAGACGATGAATATAATCATTGTTAGTAAGATTTTTGTCACAGACGATACACTGTAGCACTATATGGCACAAAGATATTTGTCAAGTTAAGATTTTTGTTGATGCAGACGACAATTTGTATCAAGTCACTTGCTTCGATCCATTGTAATAATGATGAGAAACCATAAAGTAACTTTCATATTTTGCATTGACCTTCAACGCTTCTACCATCTAGTACCCATACGCATGAATGTATGTACTACAAAACCTGAAACATGAAACCTGAAGCAAAAGCTTAACAACGTACATTGCTACATTTTATCATCTGATCAGATATGTACTTCAGCGATGTTGCTAAATCTTATCGTCTGACGCGACAAAAATCCATTTCCACGTGTTATCGTCTGGCATGACAACGATTGCAGTACAATTGGTACAATTTGAGGCAATCTGCAATTCATTGTCCCAAAAATATCACAATTTTAGGCAATCTGCAATTCATTGTCCCAAAAATATCACAATGAACTGACCAACGCTAGGTTTACTTCCATCCGTTGTCCTTGTACATTTAACTATAACTAGTGACGTGGTAGCCCACTGTCAGTTGAAAGAAACTGTAGCAATGTTGGTTAAGATGTATGTAACACCAGACAATTAAAAAAGCAATGCTGGTCAGATTTTGGTTAGACGATAAAAATGAAACAATGTAGCAACATTTTTGTCCAGCCAAGCAACATTTATTCCAAGTTTCTTGATTTTCATTGTAGTAGCTAAAAGACCCATTTTAGTGATAAAATCAAATATTTGTGAATTACGTTCACATCTTATCAAGATCTAGCAAGATGTTTGTCATTTTCGTCACGAATTACAATATACACTTTCCAGGTAATCAAGACGCAAGACAAATGCCGCCAGTGCAATGTCATATGATACAATGACAATTATTATACGATACTGTCTACTTTGATCTATGCCTCTGATGACGACGCCACCATTACCATTGCAATCTAAGATACATTTATCAACTACTCGACCACTTGTGTCATCGATGTGTATTGTATTGTATGTATGTATGTATGTATGTATGTATGTATGTATGTATGTATGTATGGACGTACGTACGTACGTACGTACGTACGTACGTACGTATGTATGTATGTATGTTATATGTATGTATGTATGTATCTGTATCTATATGTATGTATGTATGTATGTATGTATGTATGTACGTACATACGTACGTACGTGTACTATTACGTACGTATATACTGTGTACGTACATGCAGAGAGAGAGAGAGAGAGAGAGAGAGAGAGAACTGACTTGATAGAATGTCAGCATGCATTTAAAAGTCAAAATACATTATTTATATTATCTATCAAGGACTAGCTTAGTAAAACATCATTATATATTAGATTGTGTCTTTAATTGAAATATATTAGGTGATGAAATTGAATTGAGATTACTTAGGGGGCTAATTTATCTTTATATAAAGGTTGAAACCCAGTCCTACAGGTTTGTGAAATAGGACTACGACATACAAATAATCATTATATGTAATGGAATAAATGCAAATTATACGTAGAACAAGCAGTGAGTAAGGTGCGACCAAAAATGTTTACTGTGTTATCTTTTGAAGTGCGGGGCATATTGAAACAATCTGTATTATAATTAGGCATATCATTGGATAGGTCGTAGTTTTGTACAAATATCTCTGTATTGTGCATGGAAATACTCACTTATCTGTGAAGCTACTAATGAACGTATAATTGCTTAAGAATGACGAAAAGTATTGGTTCTCAATAAACCTTTAGGTTTCTAATTCATTGTAATTATCTTTCACCGTGTTAACAGATTTACATCATCGGGCCAGGTATTATTTGAATGTATGAATAAAGTAAACATGAATACAGGCGTGCTTCCATGGATAGTCTATTTGAAAAATCGGTACCTTTTTTAGCATGAATTATGATATCTGTATACGATACGTACGATTTCTGTAGCTCGAACGGCCGTGTTCAGATTTTGATATGTGGTATGTTTGGTGGATGGACGGAGGGAAGGAAGGACGAACGAACGGACGGACGGTTGGTTGGTTGGTTGGTTGGTTGGTTGGTTGGTTAATTGATTGGTTGCTTCGTTGGTTCGATACATTGATGGATGGGTGGTTGGATGGGTGGATGGCCATGGAAGAGTGGCTGGATTGATGGTGGGATGGAGGGAGGGAGGGAGGGAGGGAGGCGGGAAGGGAAGAGAGGGAAAGGGAAGGGAAGAATGGGGGAGGGTGAGGTGTATAGATAGATAGATAGATAGATAGATAGATAGATAGATAGATAGATAGATAGACAGACACAGATAGATAGATAGATAGATAGATAGATAGATAGATAGATAGATAGATATATAGATAGATAGATAGATATATAGATAGATAGATAGATAGATAGATAGATAGATAGATAGATAGATAGATAGATAGATAGATAGATAGATAGATAGATAGATAGATAGATAGATAGATAAATGCATGGACGGACGGATGGACGCATGAATACATGGATGATGGATGGTTTGCAGTTAACTAGGCATCCCCTGTTCACCAAAAAATGTTTTTCGTGGAAATTTGGTATATCGGGCCTGATCCCTTCCGCTGATCTTTTATCGATCTCCAGTGTCTCTTCAAATATCCGAAGATTTCTCTGAAGGATACTTAGCCGTTACATGTATTTGGAACGTCTCTTGGGGGATGAAAACATCTCAGGCGGAAGGAAAAACAAAAAATATTCAATCTTAGAATATTGCGAAATGATAAGCAATACCCATTCATTCCCTGCCATCTACATAGACCTGTGATAAAAGAACTTCGTCTGCCCCCTCAAATTATCTTTCTAACATTGCTACATTGAATCGTCTGGTTTGAAAAAAAATTTAACATAATGTTACTACATTTAATCGTCTGGCTTGACAAAAATCTTGTTAGCATTGCTAAATCTTATCGCCTGGCGCCACACAAATTGAAGTATGTTTGTTAGATTTAGATCTAATGACATGCCTGAAAAAGTACACTTTGTTACGATGTGTATGCATTTTGATGACGATTGACTCAAATAATGGTAGCTCACAGAACAACGATGTAGCAATATTGTTGAGATCGTTATGTCACGTGATGAAAAGAAACTGTGTTACAGTTACAACCAAGATCAGGGTTGTATGGAAAGTGTAGTCTTCGCAACATCATTATAACTGAACCAATTGTAATGTTTTTCTCTTTGAGTATACCACTCAGTGGAACCGTCATCGAAACATATTTTTCACATGTATCAGTACTTGTGAGACAAGTACGTTACAATGTATCACTCTCATTGCGTTCGCTAATGATAAGTTACCCAACCTCCACAAGGTTGTTGTGTTTGGTAAACAGATAAGAGGTTTTATATCAACAATTGGTTTCACTATAAAAGTATAAAATGTTATCACCTATATTGAAATGACAGTCTCAAAACAATATTACGGACTCAATAGTAAGTCGGCAGAAATGCACTAATTGAGCTGCGTTTGCAAAGGGAAAAACTAAAGGTTGCTTCAATTATAATCTTAGTTGTAAAATCACAAAAAATGAATCAAAATGTCTTCTGCCTCGACAATATTCTTACTAACACTGCTACATGTTATCGTCTGGCTCAACAAAAATCCTACCAACAGTGCTACATTTTATCATATAGCTCAGTAAACTTTTTACTAATAGTAAGAGGTATTTGTCGACCAAGACGATAAATCGTAGCAAAGTTAATAAGATTCTTTGTTGAGTGAGAGGATTCATAAAAGTTAATGTAATACTGTTTTAAGATTTTTATTGGACCAGTGATAAAATGTAGCAGTGTTCGTACCTTTGTCGAGCCAGGCGAAGTTTAGTTTCAAGTTGAGTGCTTTTGTTTCTACTCCACTGATTTCCATTGTTACAGTATCAAGCGTAGTGAGTATAATAACCGTTGTAATTTCGTTCTTTCATTGATTGCGTCACATTTATCTATCTATACTTAACCAGAAGTTGGCCCAGAGGATCCTGTGTTTTTCAAAATGGTTCATTTGAACTGAGATCACATATTGAACTATTTCATGTGTACTTGTGTTTGAAGGTAGCTTGTATATGTCACGAGAGTTGAACCGGTAGATGGCGTCCTTCTGACAACTGTGTCATTCGCACAACACGAATCAAATAGTTTTTGTTATTTTTCTGAATCTTGCAAGAAGACTTGCGATAAAATATCTACCCAACTTTTCTTTTTTTTCAGAAATCGTGAGCTAATTCTTTGCTCTTTATATATCTGCTTGGAGATTGAACTAGTCTTAAGAATACTTCTGTATATATTTCTGGATAATGTGTACCATAATTCCGGAGAGTAGAAAAGATAAAGAAAACATTCAACTTTGGAATTATGATCTCTTAATGAATACGTTTTGATAAAATCTCAATGTGTATTTTGTTTCACTTTAAAGAAAATACACAAGGTGTAAATATTTTAACTCATTCTCTGGCCAGGAATGTAGATTTTTAACCGCTCTACGGCCACCAATGATATGAATAACGAGTAGATATATATACTGTATACTTTCCCTTCACTCTTGACTTTTGTGGGATTTATCACAATAGGCTCTGTACAAATCAGGCTTGGCTATACACCGTTAGCTGTAAAGGTCATCAGTCACATGGTTACCATGGTAACGATACAATAACGTCATATCGTACAATGATCGTTTGACTGCACATGTGGGATTGACACCTGAGGAAACACATGGAAACAATCCCCTGACAATTTACGATGGATACCCCGAGTTCCTTCAACATGTTCAATACTCCTGCTATGTTCATCCTGTTTAAGTTTGAAACACGCAATCAATTTCCTCCCCAAATACAAAATGGATAATTCCATTTCATTTTTTTACAGGAGCCAACCAGTAACTTTCATTTTTGGGGCTAAATTTGAAATCTTTAGAATAGGCTAATTGTGGCCGTATGAAAATGCAAAGTCAGTTATGTTGAAATAAACTGTCGTCTGGTTCGATAAAAATCTTACTAACCATTGCTATATTTTATTATTGGTTTAACAAAAATGTTGACTACCATTGCTACATTTGGCTTTTATTGACAGACTACAAATGCTCAATTGTGTCGTTTTCTTGGTCAAAAATCATTTATTTTTTTTATTAATATTACTACATTTTATCGCCTGACGCCACATACAGTTGTATATATTTAAATCTAATGACAAGCCATACAGAAGTATGAGTGGTTACAATGTATATGATTTGGCAACGAACCACAAAGATTAGCAACATGTAGCAATGTTGGTGCCAGATGGTATCAAGATGCCGTTTTAGTTATCTTTTTGTGGAGCCAGACGATAAAATGTGGCAATGTGAAAGATTGTAGTTGAATCAGACGACGTTAAGTGTCAAATCTACTTGATAACATTGTGGGAATGTAAAAAATGCTTTTCAGCAGAATTCATGTATGGGTACATTGCAAATGTAAGACATCTAACGAAAAACTCATCAAATAATTATGTAATTTAGTAGCTTAGTCGTAGTCGATGAGGTGTTAGTGGCGATGGTGCTGGTGTTGCTGGTAGTGCTGGTGGAGGTGCACGTGGTGGTGGATAAATGTGCGTAGAACGAGACGACATATTATATTGTACAGGGTCACCCAAACTGCGAAGCATTCCCAGCTTCCAACAACTGGAATGTGGACGCCTTGTTTTCACTATAGACATTCAAATATATGCAAGTGTCGAAAGAACCACGCAACTATAACATCTACCTGTATGATTAATAGTAACATCCCTACGGCATTGTATCGAATCAGTAAAAACATTTTGACCTTTATCATATCCCATTGCACACTCTTAATACATTAGAGCAGAAAGTCTTTTTTTCAAACTTCCACAATGAAGGCAATTTATCTAATTATTATTTTAATCATTCTATTCCAATAATCCTTGAAACAAGAAATTATTCATAGATTCGAATAATTTTAAAATGCTCATCCAATATTTATTATTCTTATTTCATGGCTAAAGCTCGAGTGGCGTGTTTCATAGAAACGTGTTACATGTATTTTTAAATGCATTGAGATGTTCTACAAATAGTGCGAGTCAACTAGTGGGCGCCAGAGGGCGGTATATCCTCGACATCTTCGTAGTTTCCACGGAAGGAACATCATACTGTAATAGCGCCATTGTTCTTTCAGCTGCCTGTAATTAGTCATTATTCGACACTTTTGATCTTTTATAACTCTTAATGTTGTCTTCTTTGAATACTATTTGCGAAATGTACACATTTGTTGTAAATATTATTACTTCATGACAGCTGAGAGTTCACTGTAACCTCGCTACAACAAAACTTCACGAATATCAGAAAATTGTGTGCTGTCATCTGTAACACTAGCATCGATGAATATTCACTTTACATACACACTAAATAATCATCACTCCTAAGAGCTTCTGCTAAAATTAATAACTCCTGTACCCCTTTTTAATTTTTTTCAATGATTATATAGCTCGGGTATAATCTTTTGCGTTGTGAGACTTTAATGAGATATGAGTAATCTCGAACTTGGGATATTCTAATATGACATGAATTTTCATTTATAGATGGAAATATATCCTCAGTATCTTCCTAGTTCCGATATTATACCATGTCGTTTATAGAACGCTGAATATAAACATGATATAATTCAGATAATAGAAAGGGTACCCCTGAACTTCACCATGTATAAGGACAATAGTATGCACCCCTATATTTTTCATATACGGACACATACATATACACCTAAAAAAAGACGACTATACAGATTTGTATTCAGTTTTGGTACGTGACAGGAGTATGTTAAACGCACGCTCTTCCGGGTCATGATCGATCGACTGTAAGTCCTGAGATTTAAACCACAACGTATACAACGCAGGTAATCGGTTACATGTCTCTATTACTTATATGATCACTATCGGTATCCCTATGGCAACGTACCAAATCCACTGAACCATTTTACCTCTTAAATTATCAGGACACAACCAATAATTTTCTACGAATTTCTACAACTGGGAAAAAAACCCGAAGAAAATGGTCGCTTTCTTGCCATTTTGTTTGATGTTTTGTTATATCAATCGCAAGTTAACAACTCTATATAGAGATGTGTCTTGTTATCTTCCAAAAAATGACGTTGCCGAGATCTAGAGATGACAGCATATCGATATATTCCTGGACGGGCTGTCCCCCACCCCCACCCCACCCGTCAACTAAGCGTTTGATTCGTTCAACTCACATCCGAATACTTCATCGTCAGCTTTAACAAAATCTTACGTATACTATCATGCTACAATTCAACTTCTTGCGCGATAAAACTCCCACATTTGCGACAATCCATCATTTGGTTCCTTTAAACCTCCACACACATTGCTACATTTAATCTGCCTCAACAAAAAATCTGACAAATATATTGTTACATTGTATACGATTTGGCGATGACTTACTACAATAATGGTACTTATCTGTCATGCCAGAAGATAAAATGTAACAATTTTAGTAAAAATCTTTGCAGAGCTAGAAGGCGAACTGTAGCAAATTGATAATAATTAGGGATTCCATGTACTAGTAATTATCTCAAACCAGTCGAAGCTCTGTTTTAATCGACTTCAAATGTATCAAGATATTCACTGGTGCATTCTACTAGTTGGAAAGTCCGTCTACATGGTACAGTGCTATGCAGATTACTGTTTACTCTCTCTCTATTTGCTGCTATCACGCAGAACTCTGCACTTGCTACACTTTAAGATAACAAGATTGCATTGAATTTGGATACAATTTCTTGCTACATTTAGTCTCAGTAAATGAAATCACCAATTGAACGTACTGCCACTAGATGCAGACACGCCAGCGCCAATGTTTAATTTATTGGTGCAGCTGATGATGTTCATCCTTGGAAGTATTAATTTGATACCTGCATGGTGGCACATTACTCTATTTCATATAGAGAAAATGTAGCAAGAAACTGTATTCATTCAGTCTTGCAATCTTAAAGTGCACGTGCAATTCCTATTGGTTTTTGCGTTCACTGATTGTATCAAACAGAGAGAGTAAAGAGCAATTTGCAACGAGCTGTATATCTAGACACTACCACAAGGTAAAAAGTACAAATTTGTTTGGTAGCTCCCAGATGATTTAATCTATATAATGGTTTTTTTTCGCAAGTAACCCCTCAATAAATCAAAGCTTGAATTACAAGCAACGTCTCCAACATAATGTTCTAACATTCATTAGTGAATACCCTTGACACGTTCTGGATTTTAATCCTGTGTACAGACGCAAATGTAGCACGTGTTTCACACGCAAGCCTTCAATTCGTCACGGTTCAAAGAACTGACGTATTCGAAACTAATCGAGAGACTTTCAAAGAGAGGTAGTCTAACCTTCTTTCTAGATTTAATCCCGTTAAATTAACGTTTAAGTAGACACGTGTTGCTAGTGACAAATTATTTTTTTTGCTGAACAAGTGAGTACACACATTTACATGTAACTAAATGGGTGCTTTTCGATATGTTCATACCAAAGTCTAATTTGTCATCTAAAGACAAGACGTAACATCAGACATCTTACACATTTTCTAACTGAACAATTATAACTTTGTGAATAATTTTACCGTAAAATGGAAATTAGTTGACTTAAAGAAAAAATTGTCGTCAGGCGCGAAAAAAAAATCTTACCAACATTGCTGCATTTTATCGCCTGGCTCAACAAAAAATCTTACTTGATTCTCTTCTTTTCATCGTCTGACTTAACAAAAGTCTTACTAATGCTATATTAAAATTCATGCAGTGTTCCCTGTATCAGAAAACACTGCAAGCACGAGCGCAACTACCGTGAGGGGTTCTGTTATTATTACATATGGTTATCCGAAACAGCAAATTTCCTACAAATGTTACTTTTCGATCATGCGCTTTCCTATTGGACGAGAGATCGCGTACTCATTTGAATATCATTTTTATACAGGTATGCAAGAATGTTTTCAGCATTGCACTACAGTGCAAATTAATTTAAATACAGTAGTATGCGCGCGCACCAGCAGATGCAAGAAATCTCTATTACATATGTAATAATGCTACATTTTCGTACTCGTAGCTACATTGCTACATTTTCTTTGTGGTGGCTACTGTTATATCTTAGGAGATCGTCGCCAAATCATGTATACTGTAACAATGTTTTTTTTTCAGGTATGTCAGTGAATGAAAACGTTACAATTTGTATTTCAATCTCTGTTGTGCAACAAGACGATAAAGATGTAGCAATCTTCGTAAGAGTTCCGTTGAACCACTGAGACTGCGATTTGTTGCTATAATGCAAGTGGCCTAATTAGAGTGTAACTTGTTTTTTACGTTGTGGGTTTCTGTCTTTGGTCTCCATAATTATGATGAGGCCTAAAAATGGTTTGTTCCGGTTACCCTACCCCACCTAGTTTTTAACTGCCGACCCAAAACTTTTGTGTACATATTCGAGAAAAAAAATAATATTGCAAAAATTAAGATTGGGTTACAAGCTTGATGACTTGTCAATTTGGATTCATCTATACGACGTCTAATAACGGTTTAATGACAGCGTGTAATCAATCGTTATGTTATAATAGCCATCGTAGGATCTCAGATGATCGATAAAGTCATATTTACAGTGTCCAAATTAATCTGCTATAGTGCTTTTCTTGTGTCCCTTCAAGAACACTAGTACTGGCAATAGTTATTTCGAACCCCAAGGCTTACGTAAAGGAATATGTATAAATAACATGCAGACAAACGGACGGGCAAGCGGGCTGGCGGACGGACGGGTGGTCAGACAGACAGACAGACAGACAGACAGACAGACAGACAGAAATGATCATTACCTATTCGCTGGCTCAGTAAGAATAAGAAAGACGCACACGAGCAAAAAAAAAGATAAGAAATACGCAATGCTGAAGATAGATGGTAATAAAGCAGGCCAAGACTGTACGTTCTAAATGGAAGGTCAGTACCGCACATCCATATAGACTATTCCCTTATCCTTTAAAATAGATCACTCTGTTTATTCATGACGACCGAATTCACTCCCCTCCTCTACATTCAAGCTTTCCGCTCACATTGTAGCTTTAGAATCGCAATCACAGACCAAATCCACAGTGTCCATGACTATAATCTTATTATGAAATTTGCAGTGGGCATGCGTCGCTCTCACGTCAAAACGCTGGCAGTGGATTTAGTACGTCAGTTTATGAGGATGGTGAATTACTCGATGTGTTAGCTCTCCAAACTCAGATTTGTTCTACATAAGATCCAACCAATCTTGACGCGTGTATCACTCCAAAAAAAATGTCACTTCGGCAAAGGATGTGGGAGTTTACTTTTTTATTCAGGTAAATAGCATGAACAATTTGATTGCTGTATATTCGTACTTCTGAATTCGTGTACGACAGGTACATTTAGCGCGCTTTTTTTCTCTCCGTACGTTTAAGAGGTTCATGCAGTATACATATGTCTATATGATGTCGGTATGATTAAAAGCGGGGTGTTTAATGGACTCAAACGATTGGAAACGATACCCTGGCCTCGTTCTGACACAAGTGATACAGCAATATTGCGGACATTATTACCGTGTGTCTCTGTACTACTGATGTTTGTCACATTTTAGGCCAACGTGTAATTTGTCGAATTTCGAAATAATAACAGGGGAGTACAAGGTAAGCTTTAATAATGTGCAAACTGTGTGAGGGCCTCGACATCAGTTTACCCCTAGTGTGTGTCATTTATACTATTCTCTTGTGAGTACAAAACAGGTCTCCTTTCGTGTAATCACTTCCCTCACAAAGAAAAACATTATTATGACCGTGATCTCTCGCTCTATTCTTTAGAATTGCAAGGGTTTAATTTTCGAGCAAATAATGCTTGTCTTAATGACGTCAGCTCTGTGTACAGCCGATGACATGACTGATCTAAAATATTGTCATATCAATATTTCATTGACAGTGTATAGATGGGTTCAATCTTAGCTCGAATCATTATTGCTACCTTTTCTCTCATATATTTACAGACTGGCAGCGTAATTAAATTTCAGTCATTCCGTACGAGTTTGACAGAGTGCAAGGGAAATGCGATGGCTGACATCTTTCGACCTACGCTTAGTTGTCATGGCGACACCATATTGGCAATACTTCTTTCTATATTACTAGCGGTGACCGTTGTGTCAGCAGCTGATAGGCGTTATTCTGCATCTGAAGGTGAGCTCCTACGCGTCAATTGATGCAGAACACACACAGTGGCGATATAGAACTATTGATAAAAAGTGGGAAAATATAGTATTCCAGGAGAGAGGTTACTATAAAAAGAAGTATGTTTGAAATGTCAAATTATCTCGACCTACATGGTTAGCATAGAGTATTCTCCAATATTAGTACATCCATTAGGATTGAAAGTCGAATGTATGCCATGCAAATGAAGCCTCTAGGCGGTCGTTCTAACAATAGACACGTTCTCCGATATGTGCAGTGATTATTACTTGGCTACTAAGCAGGGATTCAAAGATGGGGGGAGCAAAGGGGAATAAAAATCATTTTGCAAAATAAGTACAAACATTTGTAACCCACTGCCAAGCTTTCACGCAAAGAGAGTATCAACCCTAAATATAACAAATGCAGACATGACAGTCGGAGTGGTCGAGATATTACACTATACATTACAAATAGGGGCGACATGTCGTCAGGAAGGCTTATACGTTGTAGAGTAATCGAATTACAAAGCTTAGCATATCACCATGGTGACAGCAGCGCCATGTCGGCTATAGAGATTTACTCCCATTCAATTTTTAAAATTTCGGTGTACGTGGACAATATACACTGTATATGACATCCAGGGAATAACACATGTAAAAGCTTAAGAATCCCATTTAGTATGGAATGCATAGCACTTAAGGAGACAATCTGTTCGAATGGTTATCGCTGTGTAACGTTTCAGAAATATAGTGTTTGATGAAAGAGACAGTTGAATTTTGTTGATTATAACTTATGCTGAATTACTTCAGACCTACATAGACATATTTCTGAAATGCCATAGTATAAGTAATTAGGCAGTAAATCGTCTGCATAATTACCGTTAGAAAAGAGATCACGAACATAATTAGTTTTTGTTCAGTCTACCGTAGACAAAATCATTTTTTTTTGCTCTGGACATAAATATAGTAATTCAAGACCCTGTCGGATAGGCACACAAGAACTGACCTCAAATAAGGGTATTAATTATTGCAATACACTAAAAATGTGCACTGTCAGGTACTTTGGTTATGAATATCGTTGCATGCATTTAGCAAAAATGTATTCAATCGGATAGGCATCCGCATCTTTAAAAAAACTCGTTATGATAAAATTTAGGAATTCAATATTTCAATGCACTTATTTTATGTCTACTTTTGTTTTAAATATCGCTACATCAGTTTAACTATTTCATTATGATTGGAATCTACTGCTTAAAAGGACATAGGCCACCTTCAGACAACAAGTTTATCCCAAATTTTAAATATTGACATCAAATGTATAATATTGTATCTTATTTATGATTATGTGAATCCTGATAAGAGCATAGGGCATGTGTATTTTTCCTACGATATTGATTTCAATGTCACTTTTTGAGATTACCCAAAAAATGCTCCAACGAATCCTTTATTCAACTCATAATTTGTAGGTCATACTTAAATTCCCATGGTAACTGGGGACTTGAACATGTTTCAGTAAGTACTCTAACATAACATGTATTTCTTCAAATGGAAACAAAAACTGTCGGACAAAAATTCTCAGAATGATCTGACCCATGCTCCTTTAAAGGGAATATATTTTATATTGGTCAAAATGAATCAACTATTTCAATACGCGAAAGTTTACAGGTCCTTTGTGAATTGTAAATGTCACTGCATCAGTGTACCTAACGCATGCAGCCCACCTGATAAACATCAATAGCTTTGAAAGGGGGCATTTTTTATGATAAAAATGTCAAGAAATGTTGTCTAGATTGTGTGATTCATTAGTCACTTGTGTAGGGACTCTGTCTGTTCGCTTCTTTCAAGATGATAACACACACTCATGAGACTACCCGCTAGTTACACACGCTTCAGTTAACTAATTCAACGTCAATCCAAGAATAAGCGCGTCATTATTTTCCCCTTTGTTTCTGTGTTGACCTCACGTATCGTAGACTCACGTGATGTTGTTGGTGGTGATGATGATGGATGCGGGAAGACCCAGTTTACATCGGACGCAGGTGAAATAAAGTCTCCAAACTTTCCCAGGATCTATCCTAATGACGTAATGTGCGAATACGTCATAACCGTTGATGCTGGTTTCTCAATCTGGGTAGGTGTTAACATTTTGAGATGTATGAGACAGACAGACAGACAGACAGACAGACAGACAGACAGACAGACAGACAGACAAAGGCACGAAATCGGGCAACCTATACAGAAAAGCAGAGCGCCAAAAAGCCAGTCAGTCAGAGAGAAGACGTAGACAGTCGAAAGAGACATGGAGAGGTTGTCAACGAAATGTATCAGACATCATATAATCAGCGTGATTCCCATCTTTCAAATTCTGTTGATGGTTGGCAAAGCGAACATATGATGCGCTTCCAAGCATGCAATTCTTACGATATAGTATTTCTGCTCTGTGCATTATTTTCATAGAGGCATTAAGACTGCTTCCTTTATAATGAGACGAGATTTACGAGTTGCTGACAACTCCATTGATGTCACTTAGTGAAGCGGATCCGTCATACAAACGGACAGGAAATCATTTGCATTTAGCTTTTAGTTGAGAAATAACATTCATGTAGTATATGAGCTCTAGACAGGATAATCGTCGTGCGCAAAGAATTGTGACATCAAAATGTGTTTTATGTAGGCAATTTATTATTGAGACTCCCTGACATGCTTGTGTAAACAATCAAAACAACCCATCCATAATGTCAGAAATGATAATTTACTTATGCTCTGTATGTACATGTATGTACGTATACGTACGTACGTATGTATGTATGTATGTATGTATGTATGTATGTATGTATGTATGTATGTATGTGTGTATGTATGTATCTAACTATCTATATATATATATATATATATATATATATATATATATATATATTTATCTATCTATCTATCTATCTATCTATCTATCTATCTATCTATCTATCACGTTGAGTGACAGCAAGGGATCCTGTGAGGATAACTGACTTAAAAACAGTACTCTCCTGGCTTCTTCCTCGTAGGATTTACTACGTAAATCCTTGTAATCCGACATGTATGTTTCAATGTCAATAGATAATGCCATCGGAACTATACAGAATCCACATACTGAATCTTATACTCGACTAAGAAGGTCAAAACGTCACCAAACACAGCAATTCATTCTCAATGCTTGACTCTCCGGACGAATGTCGAAACTGAAAATATGTTCGGAGTCGTCTTTTATTTCTGCTGTGCTGTTTATTGATTCAGAAAGCACAAGCTTCCTTCAGAGAAAGCAAATTCTGTTGAGAAAGCTTGAAGCATTAACTATATGCAATAGTCTTTTTTTTCTATCCATACTCTCACGTGCCATGAATGTCCGGAACACTAGTTTCTTCTGAAGACTGATTTATTTATGTTGGTTTAAATGTCACGACAGACATTGACGTAGGAAAAAAAATTAGTATGCAACTCGGAGGAATAAAATGTCTTCGGCAATAAAGGTTGGTTCTCGTTATTCCAGTTTGATAAAGCGCGTGGGGTGTCGTACAAAGTGCAACCTAACAAGTCAACTCACAACTAGATATCAATCTACAATACCCGTTGCAATTCACAAAGCATACTCACGGCTTTATAGCTGATATCGCGATGATGGAGTGACGTTTTGTAGTATATTTGACTCATATCTATATTTTATAGTCCCGGTGTGTTCGTCATAAAAAAGATTACTTATCAGTCATGATGCAAATAAACCAAAATGGAATAATTCACATCGCCATTAGCATTTATTTTTTGATATTTCATATCTGTGTTGTCAAGATAGGAAAATTCCAGATTGATAAGTCGATCATTTCGGGCATTTATTTATTAATGTAATATTCATATAAGTGGCCTTATAGGTATATTGCTCACCAAGGCACAACGGATATCAGATTACGTGCCTTGAATTATTGATGCGATTGACTTTTTTCTGACGTGGCGTTACGTAGAATGTTGTTATTCGTTGTTAACAAGGAGCACCTGTTATTGGCCCGAGACATTATTCGATCTTTCAAAATTTGGTTATTATTTAACTGAAAGACGACGGAGATCGGAGATCCCATCTCCTTCAAAATTTCACACAATGTGAAAGCTAAAAAGCCATTTTTAAATAGAAGCTGTAACAAATCGTAGCATGTACGACTACAATATTTGCGTAGGATTCGTAGTACGTATTTGCAGAACATGGCGTGTTGCAGCTGTACGGATTTCCATTTCTAACCATCAAAAAAAAATGTCCTTTTAAAGTGCAACTGTTTTGATGGTTCATCAAGCTAAACTGTAGAAAATGCTTGCCAGGTCGATCATCCAGGTTGCTACTGACGCTAGTTCATTAAAACGGGCACAGATGGAAATCCCAACATGCTGTTTTTCCTTACACTATATTACAAATATAAGAACAACATGAGCACAAGAAATGATAACATTATTGTAACATTGCACCTGTTTGAATCAGTCTGTATGCGAATTGGTTATTAATTAGACAATTAATATTATGAAATGAATTGTTTAGCTTTGATTAATTCGCTAATCAGACCTTCCTACACAATGAATTTGTTCATGCGAAGCAATTCTCTTTAATGGTTTCTATAAATTTATAGCTCTGGGGTTAAAACTTGAAAGATTCCTTTCGCCAATCTCTGACCTGTCATACTGTGTGATACTTTCATATTTCAAGCTTTGCTATTTTCTCAGTGTTATTATATATGTGTCTACCATATTACAGTGTATCATGCACAGATATGTGTAGTTGTATCAAAACACGTGTTTGTTCTGCCCATGTCACAATTTCAAAGTTTAAAGATATGCCCCCGCCCATCTCTCTGTCTTTCTCATTCTCATTCTGTCACTCTGTATGACTACCTGTCTGTCTGTCTGTCTGTCTGTTTGTCTGTCTGTCTGTCTGTCTATCTGTCTGTTTGTCTCTCCCTCTCACACACCCACACTCACATACTCACTCGGCAACAATAATCATAAGTATTATATATCAGAATAAATTGGTTATCATTTTCTCTCTACTTTCTCACGTCTAACTACAGCTGCGTTTCATTGAGATTAGCATGGAAACGTCCATAGGATGTGAATCAGACAGTATTATGGTATATGAAGGTAATAGAAGTGACAACGTCCTCATCGCCAAGATGTGTGATTTCCAGCCATCCCAATCTGCTCTCCTCATAAACGACTCCCTAGTTACCATCGTCTTCCAGTCCAATAATATAGGCACATCGACAGGGTTCCGCGCTCTTTATTACACATTCCAGCCATTCCTAGCAGCGCAGATGGAGCGTCAAACTTACCACAGTAAGTATTTTTTAAGGATATTTTTATTAACTAAAAGATATAATCTAACACTGGCACTCTTATACATTTATTACATGGCTTTGGGGCCACTAGTAGACTTCTATTACCATACGAGTGCTGTTGTTATGTAGCAATTATTTCCTGGTTTTACATAACAGCACGAGGAGTAATATGGCGTCTACTCGTGCCCACATGTGGAAAGTGAAATGAATATAGCAATTCGTTCTCTCTTGACATAAAGGTTGGTTTCTAAGGGGCTTCATTACATGAAAGTCAAAACATAGACTCGGGAAGGGCTTCACTTTGAATTTAGGTGTAGGGAAATGTGATTCATATATTTATTAATCTTCCTGTCCTCATTCCTTCATCACTACTTGTTTTTCAAAGATAGGATGAGGAGATTTTAGTGTAAAATGTTTTTCTTTGAATTGTTTGTCCTCAAAAAACATTCGCAAGACAAAATGAAAGTTTTGTCACTTTGGCGCTGGCCAGCGAGAAAGCCGTGTCAAATAGAACTACTTCTTTTCTAGGTCGCAAGAAGTAAGAAATTTGTATTTAGAAAATGTTTCCGTGTGCACTTTTCTGTGATGAGGTCATCTCGTGATGAGATTTTCATGTGCTTACCCCAAACTGATTAAAATCTGATGTGGTGAAAACGGCTAGATGTCTTTATTTACCTAAGTATATTTCCATCGTTTGTTGCTCTTTATTTTGTTCTAGGTGATCTTTGCCTTCCCACGATAAATGTTTTATAACACTTAACAATATCTCTCATATATATATATCTCATATATCTGTGAGAAGGCGGCGATCACCCGGAACAAAACAAATGAGCAAAACGATGGAAATAGAGGTAAATAAAGACATCTAGCCGATTTCACCAGAACTGGTGCTTACCCTTACGTACCGTGATGATGTAGATGGTACGTTAAAAAGTCATTTCACACTCTCCCAAAATATACCACGTGTTTTAATGAATAAATGAAATGCAAATACATATAGTAGCGATTGCACACTTAAAGCTGTGTAAGCAGGAAGTTCCAAATCAGTACATGGGCGTGTTGCACAGTGTTACTAATGGGTATAGTCTCCCTTCCAAAGTTAATTAATCACTGTGCTGCCATCCCAACTAAAGTTACAACCGTCATGTATTTTTAATAGGGCAATCTTGCGAGCAAAGTAAACGGAAACTACTTTATTCACTAGCATTGTATCTAAACCACGTCTTCAAAACACATGACGCTTTTGGAACAATACAATAGCTTAAACACATTTTAAATATATAACTCATGAAGAAACCTTTAAAATTCATGTTCACTTGTTCCATTTACGTCATATTCCAGTTTGCCAGGACAACGTCGGCATGGCACTCAGTGGTGCAATCTTATCACATACAAATTACCCAGGAAATGATTACCCCGCTGACGTCACCTGTGACCTTGCAATTGACCCAGGAGGGAGATTTGTAGGTGTCTACATCACTTTCTTTGACGTGAGTCTGAAAGTGTTTCAAGGTAGGGATAATATTACTCTTTCTTAGTGTCACCCAAGAATATAGATGAAACGTTAGACGTCACACATGCTGCATGCGTGAAACAGATTATGATGATCACGCACAACCGATTTGAATTTAAGTGGCATCTCTACTGGGCAGGAGGGTTTGCTACACTGTCGTTCATGACTAGGGAATATATAATTGATATTAATCAGCTGTATTTGGTACTTGAAGACTCTTTGAGTGGATTTGCTTACTTTTTAACAGATCATTTCACTATATCTGTCATTTTTAATCAGTTCATTCGGAATCGGCTCATTTATGAAGAATTTACCGATCGACTTATAAAGAAATGCAGTGTTGTCGATAAGAATTATTCAGTACACTTCGGTTTCATTGAAGACGTGTAAGTCTTCGCACCACAGCAACAAATGCAGAAGTGGGTTCAGTCTAATCCCACTGCTAGTAAGACGAATTGATATGATCATATAATTAAATTTTAATAAATGCAGCCATGGCAACAACTATACTTCCTAAATATTCCGTAATCTGTCTCCTGTATATGATTTATATATTGTATACATATAACTGGATTATATCTGTGTCTCCGAATGTCTGCGGATGTGAGCCTATATAGCTTTGAATGTGTGCGTGTCAACATCACATTCAGCATTGATATTCAATTATGCTATCCAATACTGTACTATAGAAAACATGACATCTTGATGTATACGTTAAATATCGTCGCACGTAAACATCTTCTGATATGTTCATGTGAGCTGTTTATGACATTGCAAAGAGAGTATCCGCATATAATACGATGTTGACATTTCAAGAGGTTTTTATCATCGGATGCAAAGACATACCATGCTATATTGCAGGGTAGTGAAAACTAAACATTCAAAGCATGAGCTCATACAAATAAAATCAGTATCCGATGATGCAGTATATAGCGAAGCATATATTTCAAATTTTTTTTATTTAAAGAGATGTTTTTTTTTTAAAACAAAAATCCTATTTCCAGTTGACACGTTGCAGCGAAAATGTTCCCCTCCATCCGAGAGCGTTGTGGTGTCGTCCTTGTACCCGGATGTACCAACGAATCTGACAGTGTGTCAGAACGATGGTAATAGGTCATCAACAGCGATTGGTTCAACAGTATTGGTGTCATTGAACACAGCGTCCCACAATGGCATTCATTACCGGGGCTTCAAGGCAGTATTCACGCAGTATTATCCACCTAATGGTATGTCATCAAATGCAATCAAAACTCTATTGCGTGGCTGCAACCTCCATTGTACTTTATAATTGCGAATGTCAAATCTGATATCAGAGATTAGCTTCATAGCTGTTATGGCGATAATTAGAAACGAAATAGAATGTAAGTCGAGAGAGCAATCAGTGGGGAACCGATTATCACATGGCTAGTAAGAGTGTTTCCATGGCAAACTCATATAATTTATTTTTCTTTATTTCCTCGGTACCTAATATATTGTTAATCTATTTCAGTGACATCAACAAGCTTAGGAATTATACGGTTTTTGATTTGTGATTTGTAAATATTGATAAGTAAATAAATGAGTAAACGACAAAGAATATAATATATCAAAATATGACATGATACAACAATATAATACAATATAATATTATTTTACTTTTTTTTTTATTTCGGACAAAGTAGAATAGAATAGAATAGAATAGAATAGAATAGAATAGAATAGAATAGATTAAAGTAAGACAGAATAGAATAAAACAGAAAAGAATAGAATAAAACATCAAATCTACCAAATAGAATAGAATAGAATAGAATAGAATAGAATAGAATAGAATAGAATAGAATAGAATAGAATAGAATAGAATAGAATAGAATAGAATAGAATAGAATAGAATAGAATAGAACAGAACAGAATAGAATAGAATAAAAAAATAACATAATGAATAGAACAGCATTTCATACTTTCTCTTAAACCATTTCGCAATGGTTAAATTATACGTTACAGGAACTCCATGTACTTAAATCTATCTCTGGTAACATCTATCAACTTCAATAGGTTATTAGGCACTTAAAATAATATAGTTAACATAATTAATGTTAAATCTTCACTCTTTACTGTTTAGTTTCATACGAAGCTACATCACCGTGTCACAAGGACGACTTTTACTGCGTCGGTGTGTTTCGCTGTATACCAGGATTCCTACGTTGTGATGGCGTCAATCACTGTGGAAACTACGTAGATGAAACAAACTGCCCTGATGGTGAGTTTTATGCAGGTCACTTGATATCACGGTATGATTCGTGTCTGTAACGTAACTGACAGCTCTTCTTTAAAAGACTCATAAAGTTGACACACCTGCGCATATTCACATTAATTTTTTCCACTTGTGATATATACCCAGTACTGTATGGAATTATTGATTTTTTCTCTCAGTCTACCAAGAGTTGATTAAAGGGCAACGTTAATTACTCTGCCTTAAAAGTCAGTTTCATTGAAGCTAATTCTTATTTTATTAACTTGGGAATATAATTGTGGTCTGCATATTTACACTCGTCATTTTAGCATTATTATACAAATTCTATTATTTATTCATTTTAATTTCATGAAAGTCATAAAATCAGATTACATAATTCAAGGTTTTCGTCGCACTCATACACAATCAGAAGTAATTAATGTTTGCTTCAAATACGAATTGAATTATTATTTTTTGTTTTTTGCTACTTAGAATTCAAAGTTCCATCCAAAAATGACATCTGTAATCCCGACGAGTTTTATTGTGGATCTTATGCCGGACCAGGAAGAACTTGTATTTCCAAGCAATTCGTTTGTGATGGGAAGAAATTGTGTTCAAATGGTGCAGATGAGAAATCCTGTAAAATAGCAGGTATTTTAATAGCAACAGCGACCCCAACGCTTAATGCCATAACTGACTTTGTTTAATTTTTTTCTGTTATTATCAATATGTTATAAGTAGTTGTTGCAAATGGTGATATGGGGGGGGGGGGGTTATTGGTGTATACATTAATGGGGGAGGTGTTTGAATAACTGACAGTGGTTCCAATTTACTATAACGACAATATACAAGTAAATCTGACGTACAATGAGTTGCCACATAATATTTGGGAACCGCTAAATTTCAGAGTGTGCCTCAGTCTTTTTGTAGAATAGCGTGTGAGATTTATGTTGATTTAATGCAAATTGCCACTCACTAACATTTAGTTGTTTTTAAAGTAAATATAAATAGCTTACTAGAGGTTTTCTACCAAAAGTACAGAAACAGCGCATATAAAACCTTCTAGCATTTGCAAAGAAAAATCGATTCAAGCAGCCAAGCTTAAGTATTGGTTTTCGTTACCATTGATGGAACATCCCATATGTACAGCCTGATGTTGAGAATAGCCATGCTTGTTTAGCAAAATGGTGCAAACATTATCGTCTGCAATGTAGTATATAGTGATATTGATGGCAAAATAACTCTAGCGTTTTTCCCCCAATAACATTTTTCCCTGATGAACTATTTTCTCACATTTGCAGTCGAGTCAGGTCTGTCAGCGAAGGCTATGGTAGGTGTTGTATTGGGTCTGCTTCAAGTGGTCGTACTTGCTGCCTTTATCACAAGATACATGCATGGCAGACGGCGGAAAAAGAAGAGAAACAGAGTCCTGACCAATACAGGGTATGACGCAATAGCTTTAGAACCTCGGTGAATACAGTGAGACCTTCGCTTCGTGCACAGCCTTTCCCAGTCAACCGTTACAACTCCGCGCATCGACCACCCGACCCTTGAAGGAACACAAAGACCTGTGCTATCTATGTAGCATTTCTAAAGTGAACGTAAGGGATTTTTTTTCATTGCCGTCTTCAACGTGAGGAATACCATACATACTTTGTGAACATTTGCGTGCTTGCCAAGAATAACCGGTGATCAGGTTTCGACGTCCATGCAACAAAATTAAAAAGTTGTAGCAGTTATCTGAGAAACTCTGATACACTTTTTTTAAAAAAAACTCGGAGTCTAATCTGCTGCCATGCCTTTCGCTGAGATGTAACCGTTCTATGAGAAGAGTTGTAATGCATACACGTCATCGTGACGTCACATCTAGTCTCTTTTTAAAATATTCAACTGGTTCTATTTTGTACAAAGTGTGATTTACACCATTCTTGTCATCATCTCACACACACATTGCACTTCGCGTTTTATATCACACTTTTAGAACAACGTGTGATAGTTCTGCATGGTTCAAGTATATGGTCATCTTCTCTGTTAAGCTGGTTTATATACACTTCAATTGACGTATTTGAACTTGAACGATGGAAAGAGTGTGAATGGCTTTTTAGAAATTAAAGTGCTGACTAAGACACCAGAAATAGTAGACTCCCTGCCAGTTTCCCCGTAGCAGATGTGTGCAAAAACAATTAATTGTGTGCTTCGCATCGTAAACAGTGTTCATTCGATAGTTAGCTACTAAGTATACCGAAGTTAAATTATCAATTTATTCCACCGTTTGGATTTTGTATACATATTTCAACCGTTGATGGCGTTTTACGTTACCTCGCCATTAGGCCTAATAAAAAAAATTGTGTGGATCCGATTACGCTCAATTTTAGAATAGGTGGGGTAGGTAGATTTTTTTATTTTATTTTATTATATATATTTTTTTGTATGGGTGTCTAGTTCAGGTTTTCAATTGTTTTCCAAATGGTCTCTGTGATAAAATCGCAATTCATCGTGACAATGTATTTTTAAACTTGTAATTAAGCGTCTCATTCAGGCAGTCCTTATAATAAATATCTTCATATCATACAATAAATCTGTTGACCTAAACAAGAAAAGAAACGCAATATTTGATGTCTTTTGTTGGTTATTCATATTTACACACTGGCTCTGCATCGTGGAAATTGTTTAATAAATGCGAAGAAAGCTTTCAACTAAAATGCTGTACATATATTTTTGAGGGCCATGTCTTATAGTTTTAGTATTCAAAAGACAGACGTGCACGTGGTTGCGATATCAGTAATAAAAATACTGTATGATAGATGATTTAAGATTTACATGTAGCCTATATAGAGCCTATATCTTCAGATTTGATTGTAAACAGTAAAGAGTTGCCATGGTTTCCTAGAAACTTAGGTCAAATATCTTAGAGACTTTAGTTCCGGGAATAGAATTGTTACAGATTGTTACTTTTTTACATTGATTTTAAGGCAACTCTTGATCATTTAATGTGTCCTGTGATTTTCTTTCGTAGAGGAAGGTAATGTTATGGAAGTGTCCTGTCCAGGCTGTCAGCCACGTGTCAGTGTGTGTGCGTGTCATGTTTCTCTGTCTGTGGACACAATATATCTAAAAATAAACGTCTGCATATTAAATTCCGATGAAGCGTGATGCACAATCAAATTATGGGAATCACAAGAACTGGTTATGGTTTTTTTTAATATCATATATGCATATTGATAAGTCATTTCCATGAATAACGATTTTTGAATATTGAGAAATATCTTTTGAATAAAGTCTTCAATTTCATACATACATACTGATGTTGTTTTTATACTATAATGGAAATGGCTTGCATATTACAAGAATAATTTTTATGACTAATTATTAAATAACAATTGAGAGTTACCAATGTATATCATGAATGATAGCTCATCCGATTTAGGCCTGTTAGACATTATTAATGTAATTTGCATATTACAAAATTTGATTTGCATAATTAATCTTAGTTATACAATTAATTGATGAATATTATCTGAGATTGTGCTCAGAATTGTGTCTAACAAATCATATGAATAGCATAGATTATTGTTTATGCATTAGACAGTATACAATGGATATGAATGACCTTTATTTGCATATAAAATCCAATTCCTAGCACGAGATATCGTGTTCTGTTCTGTCGCGAGAGGGAGCTGTCTCCATTCCTTCACACTTTAAAATATTTGCAATTTTCTCAAGCAGGAATCCTCATGGAGGGCGCTCATTTTACACCTGGTTTTAAAGGTGTTTGTGAATCAGAGTACACTTTTAATTCTGTGAGATGTTTTGTTTAAATTTGTGATTGTGTGAACGTGTGTTTAGATGTATTTTATTTTACCGTTTTGCTGTATACACTCTTCATGTTGTAATTTTTCGTCTCCTTAAAGAGGTAATATGGATGAAAAATAAAGTATCCATTTTAAATGTTCAATGGCATCTTTGAGAATAACTCGACTGTGCAATACGAAACAACGTTAACGTCCACCAAAGTCCGCGTGTCAATAAATTGCAAATAAAAATATTTGTGTATAAATAATAAATGAAAAGTTTGTTTGTTTGGTATGTACAGAAAGTGATTTGTAAACAAACGGATAAAACAACTGCTTTTTAGTAATTTGAAATCGAAGATTGATATCCATATTTTATCCATAATACCACTTTAAAAATGACTGTAATGTACCCTTTGAGAGGTTGAAAACCACTAAAATATTAAAATATACCGTACCGTAAACTTGTCTAAGCTGTCGTGTACATATCGTATTTTTTATGAAATCTGACGAATTTATAAAATGCTGGATATGTTCGTAGTAGCCTTTTGTTGAATACTAAGATGCATCAATATAATGCCACGTGTCAAAGGTCAAATGTGAACTTTTATTAACATAACATTTTCATATGTGCTTCAAGAGAATTTAAACCTATAAGAATTGATATGTAATACATGTATGTATGTAGTATGTATGTATGTATGTAAACTATGTATGTATGTATGTATGTATGTATGTATGTATGTATGTATGTATGTATGTATGTATGTATGTATGTATGTATGTGTGTGTGTATGTATGTATGTAAGTATGTATGTATGTATGTATGTATGTATGTATGTATGTATGTATGTATGTATGTATGTGCGTGTATGTATGTGTGTATTTATTCGTGTACATGTATTTGTGTGTGTGTATGAGTGTGTTTGTATGTTGGTGTGCGTGTGTAGATGTGTGTGTTTGTGTTTGTGTTTGTTTGTTTGTTTGTGTTTGTTTGTTTGTGTGTGTGTATGTGTATGTATGTGTGTGTGTGTGTGTGTGTGTGTGTGTGTGTGTGTGTGTGTGCCTGTCAGTTAGGGGTAAGTAAATGAACTGTGTAGTCCTTCTCCTCGTCTGTTAATTTCCAATGTTGTAACGTTTCAGTTGTATAGTTCACTTTGACGTCATCAAGGTACAGAATGTGTTCTTTTTTGTCCTGTCTGCATGTATGGCTCTCAATTGGTTTACATCGAGTGTACTTCAAAATAATCAACGTCAACAGTATACCACTAACTCCGACAAAGAGTACAATAAAAATCCGTGCTGTTACCGACAGTCTTCTCATTCTCTCACAAAACGCTTGGAACAATTTTCCAACGTTTTCCATATTCTTACACATGCCCTGTTGGTAAAAAGAACAATCCTATTTATTGACACAAGGCGATAATAAATACTATCAGGCACTATATCAATAACAATCAAAGTACCATAGGTACATTTACGTCTCGATAATACTGAGCGCAATAGTGGTCCGACGACTGACACACGCACACATCGGGGTCCCTCAAGAAAGAGAGAGAGAGAGAGAGAGAGAGAGAGAGAGAGAGAGAGAGAGAGAGAGAGAGAGAGAGAGAGAGAGAGAGAGAGAGAGAGAGAGAGAGAGAAAGAGAGAGAGAGAGAGACAGACAGACAGACAGACAGACAGACAGACAGACAGACAGACAGACAGACAGACAGACAGACAGAGAAAGAGACAGACAGACAGACAGACAGACAGACAGACAGACAGACAGACAGACAGACAGAGACAGAGAGAGACGGATAGAATAAGAGCAAGACAGACAGACAGACAGACAGACAGACAGACAGACAGACAGACCACCAGTATCAACATTGCACACTATGGTTAATAAGGTTACATTCAAAACGGTTTATAGTCGGATTTTGAGAAACAAAATCACTTAAACTGTACTGGGTAGACTATGAATGCTTGCAAATTTAACTAACTGCACATTCACTGCTTGTACTGAATGCATTGGGTGTACTTTACCAGAAAATCTGAATCATCCTCATTTGTTTGAATATTTGATTGGCCAGCCATGATATTAACCGGAGATATCATAGAAGTCTCATGATGATTGGTTGTCTTCATATCATACGTTAGCAACGTTGTATTTGATAGACTGGTCACGCCGTTTGTCTGAATGAATTCATCTGATTGGTGCGTTGAACTCAGGTGTGACTGGTCTTTGTTTGTTTTAAGTACATGGTTAGAGGAAAACTCTGTTGATTCTGTAAATTCTTGAGTCACAGGGTAAACTTTCTTTGTCTGCCGATGAAAAAAAAACAACAACAGAAAGAGATATTTAGCAGGGATCTCAATTCGATTAAAAGCCTATGTAGTGACGGCTATTCCTTACTACAGCCGTTGCAACAGTTGTCTGGAAATTCTGTTGAGCAGAACGTCATTTTAGGATCAGTACACTTAAGACTGCCTTTGTAGGTGAGGTGCCGTAAAGTCGTCTCCTTATCATATCACACTATCAAACTGATATACATTGAATTAATACAACATTACATCGGATGTCTCTGGTGTAGGTTTCCTCCATTTTCTTATCAGTTTGTTTATGTCTGTGAAAGTTTGTCATATTGACATATATACAATATGTATAACTTTCACCGACATAAACAAACTGATAAAAGCATCGCCTCAATCTACTTTTCTAGACAAGGGTTTCAAGACTACAGTTGTATTGGCATTAACTCTATTGTTTGCTGTAATATTGACATTTAGATACGTTAAAGTTTGTGTCTTGATCAACGCCCCTACGAAGGAGGAGCTCACTCTCAGGACAACACGTTTTTAAAAAAAACACGTATATACAACTTTAACGAAGGAAATGATGGTAAGAAAAAGAAATCGAGGTGTATTCACTACTGTGGTCAGATTTTAATCAGATTGCAGATCTTGTATGGATCTTAAGATAATTACTTTAAAAAATAACGATATCAATTTTTTCTGGTCCACTATCGTCACAGTTCTCATATTTATACCATTATTTGTGGCGTGTGTTATATTGAATACACGAACACGTACTGCTTCATTATAACGTTACAAGGTGTCGTGTCTTTAAAGCGTGTTATGATTTATACTATTCATCATCACAACCTGACACGTCTACCCTTATCGAAACTACTATAAATGCATGATCTCTGACAAGTGTTTTCACACAAGAAATTCATCAATGTATGTTTAATGCCTAGAGGTCAATATTTATTTCTAAAAGAGATACTGAAAATACGGTCCAATATCAAATTCCACTGATAAAACATGAAAACCATGAAACCTACAAGTATGCGTTTATGCGTGTATGCATGTATGCGCATGCATGTATGCATGTATGCATGTATATGCATGTATGCATGTATGTATGTATGTATGTATGTATGTATGTATGTATGTATGTATGTATGTATGTATGTATGTATGTATGTGTGTGTGTGTGTGTGTATGTATGTGTACGTGTATGTGTATGTGTGTGTGTGTGTATGTGTGAGTGAGTGAATGTGCATGTGTTTGTGCTTGTATGAGTGTACAGTCCAATTTTTGTACTGTGTGTACACGTGACAGTAGAATTGAAATACGTGATAAGCCTCTGCAATATAGTTATATATTTTATAATACTCAAATACTACAATGACATGAACTATAACACGTTTGATAAAAATAATAATTTGAAATTTGTAGACTCAGTTACATTTCTACATGTTACACATCCGCAAAAATGTATTTACACTCGTCTGTAAAAACGTAATTATATAATATCTGACATCGATATCAGTGCAACGTTATAATTTACAACAAAATTTTACTATTTTCAGAAAAGTACTTAAAAAGGCCAAGTAAAATCCATATGCACATTTACAATATACCGTATTGTAACAATGCAAGCTGTTTGGACGACATATGTTGGTAAATCTAAAGCCAAACATAATTAGGTTGGAATATACACAAGGTATAGATAATATTATTGAATAACTAAGACCTAAAAGTGTCTGCTGGTTTCAAAATACGTTTTAGATGGTAAGTGTGTATGAAATCATTTTCACATTATATGCCGATCTGTCATAATTTGTAATCTGGTATAAGTGTTCCTAATCAAAGTATGAACGATGAAGGACTGCAACATATTGATGTATTACTTTTAGCTAGGTCTGTGTCTTTTGTACACTATTTAGTAGGGTCGTCCATCAAAGATGTGCCACCATTGAGCACGTATTTACTCATTCTGATAACTTCAATTGTAACAACTTTCCTATTTAATTAGGGTCGTCCATCAATTAAAGCTTGAAATAGATATTGAGAGTTTCCACTACACGTGTGATAGAGCTTATTACAGTTTAACTTAGTGGACAGGCCGACGGTAGACAAACTGGGTAGTTTTGCTATCAACACCACCACCACCACCACCACCACCACCACCACCACCACCACCACCCCAGATTAAAACCGTCATAGTAATGCTCTATGAAAGGATCCCTTCTCACGATCGAGATATTAAATAAATTCCATATCTCTATAATACACATATTATTGTGTGCATGTTTCAATAATGGTTGTGCCTCTCTCACCACTGCATTCTGGGTTTGAACACACCCAGACTATATCGGCTCGGTTGGATTAAATTTCCCAAATCAGAATGTAAGACAGGATGATGTTCAGTTTGACTATACTCCGAACAAAGCGCGTTTTCCCAGGTTCTACGGTTTCCTCCTGGTTTAAATTTAATTAAAACTAGGGCACTTGGCAATTAACAAGCATATTTTAATTTCCAAACTTAATTTGGATTAATACAGTACATATTATGTTATAATTATCATCACTATTATTACAGTGAACCTTCTCTGCCTCTCCAGCTTATCTGTCCTAGCTTTCCTTTCTAATTAAAATTCTCATGAATATATATTAATTTAATTATACAGTGATGCGATTCTTTGACCCCAACTTCAATATTGAAAAACCAAAGGTTACAAATTAGGACATAATTACAAATAAATGACAGACCTGAAATGTGACGATGAAATTATTCGCTCATCTGGTTTGTAGCACCAGAAATTACGATGTTTATAATGAAATATTTTTCTATTATTCGTGACACTTTGTTTGATAAGTGGTTGAATGCAAAATACATGTATAAAGGCCTATGGTTTCTGTAACACCACGCTTCAAAAAGATCATCTACAAAAAAAGCACCAAAATCTATCATACCAACTGCAGGAATATTCTTCTTATCTACTCAATGGGGTTTGCCTAGCTACATAATGTCAATATTGCAATCTTCCATGACACTAAGCATCTGAGACGTAGAACGTCCTATCCTAGTCAGTCCCGAGTCCAAGCTGAGGTTGAACATGTTTCTACACGGGTCTCAAAATATCCTAAGTCCTTAATGCATTTCTAGATTGGACTAATGTCTAAATATTCCCTGCTAATAACCATGTGTATCATGTCGGTGTCTCCTATGTAATATATATATATATATATATATATATATATATATATATATATATATATATATATATATATATATATATATATATATATATATATATATATATATATATATCCTTTAACTTTCTATATCTCACCTGTCAATATATATATATATATATATATATATATATATATATATATATATATATATATATATATATATATATATATATATATATATAACTCGGTGGGTATCAATCTGCTAAGACAATGCTCTATACCGCAGTGGCAGAGCGTAATAGTTTTGGTAGTACTGGAACTCTTTCTTGGTTGTAACCGAGTCGGAGTTTCACGCATAGTGCGATCATCAGACACTCTGTCTGATGATCGCACTATGCGTGAAACTCCGAGTTACAACCAAGAAAGAGTTCCAGTACTACCAAAACCATATATATATATATATATATATATATATATATATATATATATATATATATATATATATATATATATATATATATATATATATATATATATATATATATATATATATATATATATATATTGTTTATTATTAACTATTACGCTCTGCCACTGCGGTATAGAGCACTGTCTTAGCAGATTGATACTCACCGAGTTATATATATATATATATATATATATATATATATATATATATATATATATATATATATATATATATATATATATATATATATATATATATATATATACTACCATATCTAGACATTCTCTGTCAACGGATATAAATGACCTGATGCAATGTCTATAACTTCCCTGTCAATTTCTATACATTCTCTGCTAACATCTCAATTTCTGTATATTCTCGGTCAATTTCTAAATATTTCTAGCATATCAATATAACGTATAGCCACTGCCAATGTCTATACATGCCAAGTCAATGTCTACATATTCCCTATATTGATACTGGATATGTATACCCTGATAATGTATATATTTCATGTCAACGTCTATTTATACACTAGTAAATGTAAGTAAATAACTAAATGTTAAGTCTTGAACGTCGAACATACTGTACGTTATGTTTTGGTATACTGTGTTGTTAATTTACTGAATATAATGTTCGCCTAAATAAATACAAAACAACTAATTAATGCAAAAATATTGGAAAAAATAACTTCTACCTTCCCCACATCGTCCACGTTGGCTTCAGCTTGGACCAGACATGGTGATAAAACACTAGCAAGGCAAACTAAAGTGAAAATATCAAACGCCATTTTCCATTACATGCCTACAACCGTCATATTAGAAAATTGTTGTGTGGGGTGTTTTTTTATATTGTGTTATTATACATAGATGTATGTGCCATATGGTTGGCCTCCATTGAAATGCAAATTAAGAGAGAGTGTTTGAACAGCTTGTATACCGATTGAGACACATTACCACAATAAGTGCAATTTATTGAAATATTCATAAACGTTATTATAGACCAAGGAGCAAATCCGAGCGTCTACGTGCAACGATGTACCAGAATCGTGCTTTTATTTTTTGTCTGGTCAACTTTAGGAAGGGATTTTGGAAAGGCAGACATTGGATATCGAACAATATGGTGATCAATCTGTTAAAAGGTTATCACATTTGGGCATGTCAACGACCTCCTCTCGCCCTAGCATCAATGTCCGGGCATAGTATGGTATATAAATAGTCTGTATGAGCTACGGTGTGTTTTATCATTATTGCATTACTGTGACACCAATGTATTGAAAAGAAACACCGTGTATTAAACAATCAATAGAAAGTGGTTTCCATCACGATTTCGGTCGAGACTCACGCATCAAAAACAGTTCTATTGATATCGAAAAACAGACATGCATGCTCAGAAATACTAACAGGTTTTATGTATGTATGTATGTATGTATGTATGTATGTATGTATGTATGTATGTATGTATGTATGTATGTATGTATGTATGTATGTATATGTATGTATGTATGTATGTATGTATGTATGTATTATGTGTGAGCGAGAGAGCGCGCGTGTGTGTGCGTTTGTTTGCTTGTACATTTTTTTAATGACATCAGGTGGGGGAGGGGGCCGTTTGTGCATGGTGATAGAACCCAAAGCCTCTGGAAAGTTCATTCTGCTTGGTTTAAAAAATGACATTTGTCGCATTACTTTAATGATTGCAATAATAAGTTTAACTGTGTATATATGTTTTCCAATGACGTTGAATTGGTTGGCATCGGTTCTCCACCCATGGCCATTGGGGCCTCGGTTTCTGCTCTGTATACTACATGAGAAGTTATTATATAATTTATGCAATCAATAGTGCTGAACGTTTTCGTCAAACTTGTTTTGTTAATTTTCAAGATAGTAGTGGTACGGACTACGTGGCTCAACAAAAAAGAAGGCACCGCTGGGATTTGAACCCAGGATCTCCTGTTTACTAGACAGGCGCTTTAACCAACTAAGCCACGGCGCCCATATGTACATGTACAGGGTTCCATAGCAGCTAGCAATATTAAATATATTCGTTTATCGATTTTCTAACTTCACTTGTTGTCGAATTACTTCTTTTAAATACAGATTGATCGGGGATACATATATGATAATGACAGCCACTGATGGACAAATGAGCATTTTTCTAAACTTTCTCCGCTTACAACAGGTTTGAACTGAAATAATAAAGCAATAAAAAGGTAAACCGTGTTATCGCAATGTTGTGGAGGAACGCTCGATAACTTATTTGTTAGGAGTAGTGTACGTGTGCATCCATTTTGAGTACTAAGCTCTATTTCAGACCAATTTATTTAATCTATATTCAGTGTCAAACACTATATTGAATTGATTTTGATTGAATTTTCACTGAAACGAGAAATTGGCTGTTTTATTACCCAGCTGGATCTAAATATTCAGATTTAGGAAGGTATGCATTGTAACCATGATCATGACTTACATGTATTTTAATTTCAAAGGATTTTAATTTGGTGGAAAACCGCACCAGCAAAAAAACAATACTTTCTAAGTGATTTTAGTATTTGGCAATGCTCCCCTTTAATTATCTCAAATTAATGATAAATTGGTGCCATCTCAGACCAAGGCATCTGATACAGATGGTCCCATGTCGGTCCAGCCTCTTTGAATTTAACCCCATCTTAAACCAATATGCGAAAAGGGTTACCAGGGGGTTACCACGGGCAAAGCGTCCCTAGAACGTCAGACTGTATACCCAGGATCCCCAGAACAGGCTGCCCATGCTGTGAGTATTAATGAATTCAAAGTTATATATATATATATATATATATATATATATATATATATATATATATATATATATATATATATATATATATATATATATATATATATATATATATATATATATAGTTTTGGTAGTACTGCAACATATATATATATATATATATATATATATATATATATATATATATATATATATTATATGTCTGATGATCGCACTATGCGTGAAACTCCGAGTTACAACCAAGAAAGAGTTCCAGAACTATCAAAACTATTGCGCTCTGCCACTGCGGTATTGAGCACTGTCTTAGCCTCAGATTGATACTCACCGATATATATATATATATATATATATATATATATATATATATATATATATATATATATATATATATATATATATATATATATATATATTGAATCCTAAAATTTACAAAAAATTAGAAGATGATTGAACTGAAAACTTGAATGATAAATGCCTGTTCTTAACGACAGCGACAAGAAGAACATGTAATTTGCCTGTGTTGAAATCTAAAAATCCGTCCGAAAGAAAATGACAATATTTCGACTTCAGAGGGCGGTGGTCATGATGACGTGTTCCGCCGAAACAAGTGTAAACTTATACCGTCAGTGCAATGCGTCAGAATATCTTATAATTGTTCCAGGTGACAATATGTTACCGTTAATTTAACACCGTCAGTACAAAAAATACACGTCAACTGTATATACTTTTGAAGTCCAAACTCTGTGTCATAAATTTTGTGGTTTGTATAAACACATATTGTGCAATTTATCTAAAGCTGCAGCCTGACATATTTTTTTCAAAATGTTGTGTTAGATATGTCATGAGTCATAAATTGTAAACGATTGTGTCAAGTAAATAAACATTATCTTGCATGCAATGACAAGAAGACGCATGTAAGGTCAAATTGATTCATGAGACAGAGCAAAGGGTAAAGCAACGTTATTCTATCGTATACGTAATAAGTAGAGATCATATGTGTCACAACACGCTATATAACTTGTACCTCAAATGATTTCAACAGCTGCTTTAGTAAAGAACGTTCTAGAGCAACTTTTCAACTGTTTATTTTTTAATTGAATTAACCGTATTAATGAATACTTTGCGCTCGGAGAGCAGAACTTCACAGTGACAAAACATCTCAAGGAACTTTTGTTCCTGGCAGCAACTAAATTAAGGAGTTCGATTGAATCGCTCCTGTTGCTGGAAATCGTGTGTGTCATTCGATCCAAAAGTAATTTCTGTGTCTGTTTGAGTTTATTTCCCCTAAGATCCCTGGTACAGATTGGTTCGACACTACAGCTTGTATAGTGGAGACGTTACTACTGAATTCAGCCTCTGGTCAATATCAAAATTTACAAAATTCTGCTCCGTACGCGTAACAGATACAACCAATTATAAGTACTCATATCGCACACCCCGAACAGTATTGAATCATCTATGGGTGAACGTATTTTTGTAGCTGTGTACATGTTAGATCAAATCAAATTGAATTTTTTAGTCTGTACCCAAAATTCAGCGCCCTCAACGGCTATCACGATTTATACCTGTTATTGCAATACTAATGGATAGGATTGCCCACTGATTAACATGTACAATGTCTAATTATTGGCATTTTAACAATTTTCTGTACCTAGTACTAGTGTGAAGAGATTGTTGTCCCGTTTGATCATTCATTACTTTAAAATTTATTACACACATTTACAATCTTGTTCAAAACATTCTTGTATAGCTATAGTCCCTAGACTACCAAACCAGCACAAAAAGAAGAAAATGTTAAGACTGAATACTCATGAGTTCTAAATGCTTATTATCTGGGGATAAACGGTTATTATTAATTGTTCATTTATTGCGTATAAGCATGTCTGCTAACTCCCACTCAGCTCCCACTATCACTCCCTATATCGCCGGGACCACTGGGTAGACAATGAATCTGAAATAAGACATTTCTTGGTAATGCGATTGAAATTTAAGTGATGTAATAACACGAATGACGCTCCAGAACCCAAAGTTTTCAAAAATTCCTTCCTTTCCTAGTCCGGTGTTCTCCTAAAAAGGATCTTGTATGTTGAGTGTTTTGCATGTTGTGTCATTCCGCCCTCAACGGCCTTCTCGAAGGAAATAATTTATATGTAAACGTACCGTGTAACCGCGAGGGCGCCCCGACAAGGCATATCGTACAGACTTACATGAGACTAATAAAGTAAATATTATGATGATACTGTACATTCAATTTGTAAAACCACATATAGCTGTGAAAAATAATTACAATTGGATTTGTCCATGGCTGAACGGTACGCTCTCTCAGTTTAGTTCGGTCGGTCGCGAATAGGAATTCCTTCCTTGAGGGTTAAAAAAGCTTGTTAGAAAGCTCGTGTTTGTTTGGTAATACAAATTCATGAGGATGAATCAAACTTAAATTTGTACACGTATTTCATTGTTCACTTTGTCGTGACTTGCAAATGCAATTAATATCATACTCCAAAATTTGTGTCACGGCCAGACAAATAGAACTTTATAATGACCACAATGGCCGGCTGTTTTCACTTGTGTTCGATACCTTGCCCTTGATTATATATATATATATATATATATATATATATATATATATATATATATATATATATATATATATATATATATATATATATATATATTATAGACCAGTAAGCAAGGGGCAATTGCAACCTGTAAATGTTTATTAACCAAACATACACCAGATATCGTCATATATCGTATTACTGTTACTGTTTTTACTTGTTATGTTCTTTCCATTTTTCCCATTTCTTAATTGGTTTTATGTAATTTGATAGTGTAGCTCGATCAGCTGGGTGATTATAACCTGTATATCACGTGTGATTACATAAAAGAACTAGCACTACTTTAGGACTTACTACGGCCTAGGGTTAGTGTTTGTAGAAACTGCCAAAAACGTTAACTCTGTTGAAAGTTTGAGTAATCCCAACCCGACCTTATTAATAATATGTTACTACCCCCCCCCCCCGTCTATCATCAGGTTTTTAACCCCCCCCCCCCCAACTCACACTTTTTCCAAACGTACTACCCGTGTGAAGATACGATAACATCTTGGTTTTTGGCCTTTTTTACGAATTCCATGCTGGGTTTTTTGTGGTAATCTAAAAATCAGCACATACATGACTATTTCTGTGCTTAGTTATCTCTGCTTCCCGGAGTCAGTTTACAAACTTGTGTTGATAAAGGGACACAGAAATAACAAATTTCAGTAGTAAACTTATTTCCAAGTGCCCCCCCCCCCAGTCCTTCTTTTTTTCCAGTGGCCCTCGCCCCCCCCCCATGCATGCCAAAATTGCGACTAACACTAATCATATATTTCTCCAACCCCCTCAGCTCGTAAGTAATGACGACTCCCGGACCTGAGTGATTTTCAGACACATGTCTGGAAACTGACCTGCTCATGACCTTAGGTGACCCGATGAGCTGACCCGTGTTTTGAGCTCGCTCAACTTCTCAGACACTTTTACGTTACGACCAAGGGCCAATGGATTGATCATTCCCAAGGCCTAGGTTACTTCGTATTAATGGCTATGTGACAAACAACAAAAGCACAAGTTATGCTGCTTCCTCCTGGATCCTGAACCACTGGCGACCCACCCCAATTCCAAATCCCCGAGCCTCAGCGCTCAGCCTGGTACACCACCGGTCTCACCGTTCATGTCTTATTCGTATCATTACATGTGTCCCTGTGTTCAAGATGTGATCGCCATTGACCACTCCTAGTGGTGCTTGTCAGCAAATCCAGTAAGGAAAACTGAAAACAAATAACCAACATGTTATTAGTCCAAGTCCACTGTGTATACATAGTAGTAATTTACATCAGTGAGCTGCGAGACTTAGCTTCCGGGGATCTTTATGTTTCTGCCTATTACTTATAGGAGTTGTGCGGCTGTGTAATATATATTCTTACGCTCGTGCGTTGAGGTCATCATATGTGCAACAAACCGTACGTAGAAATGTATTTATAATCCCATAATATTGAACAATATTGATTTTCTTGCAATTCATAGCTCTTAAAGTGTCATTTTATTGATCACTTTCGAGTAATGTTTGCTAACCGGACTAAATACTGCACCGATTAACCATACATTTCGGCAAGTGAAATTTAATCAATGCGCCATACGGAAAGTAGTCCGTCTGATACGTAATCAAGATGGCGACCGGCTTACGTGGACATGCGAGATTTCTCCAGCTTGTATTGATACTTTTATTGGTATCAATATACTCGACGGAAGGTGAAAATGCTGATGATAGATTTAAGAGACAGGATTTGGGCCAACCCAATGGTTTCAACGTCGGGGCTGGTAGAGAAAATGAGTACCCAAAAGTGCAACAAGGTAACATTGGCGTAAATCAGCAAGACATTCATGCTAACGTAGGTGCAGGTGGGCAGCCAGTGGACAGAAATTTGGGTTATCAACAGGGTGCCAGAAATGCTCAAAATATCCCAGGACAAGTTCCTCAGGTTCCACAAAATGTACAGAAGGACCCAAAACACCCGTGGAAACCTATATACGGAGGTATACAACACAGACCAGGAATCGACAAGCTACAGCCTGCCGCCCAGGACCAGCTTGATGGTCGCATACCGGTACCAGGAGCAAGGCAGCAATCTCAGCCGAGACAAGGGTACAGGGCAGGTCAAGTGCATATTATTGATGGCCCGTGTAGAGATACAGTCCAGTCTATATGTGCTAAAAATACCAGGGGAAACAATTTCGCAGTGTTGGAGTGTCTACAAAATGACAAAGGAGTGAGTAAACTATTGTCATTGTTATCAGCTGTACTTATAAAAGAGGTGTGCAAGTTTATTATACAAATGCCATGCTGAGTGTCATTGAAATCATGGTCCCTTTTTGTAAGATATCATGAAATAAACTTTAAAAGAAACTCCTAGTCCTATAAGTCCTACATGAATGATTACCTTAAGGCTTTACTTTCATATTTGTACTATATTGTATGAATTTAACATTTTATTTTAATTTGGGAATGGATATACATAATTGTACATATTACATATACGTATCACACACACACACACATACACACACACACATATATATACAAATGTATAATATAATATATACACACAATGTATATATGTATCGTGTATGCACATATATACATGTATATTTGCATATATTATACTTACATATATACACATGTACATGCATGTGTGTGTATATATATGTATAAATTATGCATTTATACATGTGTGTATATGTGTATATACACACACCCATATATATATATATATATATATATATATATATATATATATATATATAACTCGGTGAGTATCAATCTGCTAAGACAGTGCTCTATACCGCAGTGGCAGAGCGTAATAGTTTTGGTAGTACTGGAACTCTTTCTTGGGTGTAACTCATATTTCACGCATATTGCGATCATCAGACACTCATATATATATATATATCTTATGGTTTTAGAAATTTCTTTCAGACTGATTCAAACTACAGTATGGATATAATACAAACAATTATCACATACTGAGAATTGAAAAGAACTTATTCTTAAATTTCCATCAGACAGCAGTTCTACCTTCAGTAGTTCATAATTCTAAGCATCTTCAATGAAATGGGTACCTTCCTCCACTGTCAATGAAAAAAAAAATAATGATGTTTGTCTCCAGTGGGAAGAGAGGGGGATTTTTAACACATTTACATAACTATTTATTTCAATTAAAATTCAGACACAGGAAACTCATTTGAATAATAGCAATCAGTTTGAAAAAACGGATAATTGCTTAAATATGAGTACAATAGAACAGATAAAGTGAATACATTGTACTATTTGAGTAGTTAAATATCATAGCGAAATGATTGAATTGGAGATTATCATTGTCACCGACTCACCTCACCAATCAGCCAATAGATAATGACAGTTGATTGTTTATATGCATTCTTGCCACTTAGTAAAATTTACATGTCTGAAGACTCCTGTAAATTTGCTGTCACTGTTTCTTGATTGTATTTTTGCTATAATGGTAGTAGTTACAAACTTGTTTTAATTAAAATTCCCACACTATTAAAGTTCTAGTTAGATTTAGATGATGATGGCACACTTATAGTTTTAAGTTGCAGTGCAATTTATAATCACTTCCTCCTAGTATCATTATTCCACATCAGCTAGTGACTAGTCCCACTTTCAACTTCGCATACAATTTCAACTTGTCCCACTGTATCCTGGCCTGTCTCAATCTCAGGCCAGGACAAAACATCTAGCTACATGTGTATAGCACAACAAAACATCCAGCTACATGTATAGCACAACATACATGCACCTGCATTAAAAATGGCCGGCGAGTGGATTCAAAAGTGATGTATCATATGAGTGTAGGATCTGAACCAGTGGTGTACATCTGGAGCACATGCACACTGAAAGCTGGCTGTTCACATGTATGTACTATACATTCCCAGAACCAACAGTTTCTTTACCTCACTGCTGCCCCATAAGGTCAAGGATCCAATCCCAGGTTCTTGCATTATTGTATCTTATCAGTTGAACCTTATGGCTTACATTGCTTTTGTTCTGGAAACACTTTTATATTTCTGTCATACAATGGTTTTCCAACCACGATTTTAAACGTCTTCTGAACTGGGTCTTTTAAATATGTACAAATATGTAAATTGAAACACTACAATGTACATGTACATGTACAAATTATCAAAGAGAAAGTATAGAAAAGTTCCAACTTCAGGAAGACTGGTTTTCTATACACAAGTTGAAATTGGGATGATTTTAAAGTTGGACACATTGATGTTGGGATGAGTTGAAAGTTCAAGTTCAAATTGTGATGCTGGAACAAGTTGAAAGTGGGACAAGTTGATGTTGGGACAAGTTGAAATTGGGACAAAGAGATCAAACATCTTTTTAGGCTTTCTACATTGTAGCTTCTACACATGCAAGCCATTCTTTACTGATGTCGCCTGCTTCACTTCCAAGTTTCTATAACATGGCAAAAAAACAACAACCCAGAACATATATTCATTTTACTAGCCAACTCCCTGACCCAAACAAACAACATACACGTACATTTGTACAGTTGACTCAGGTCGTACAGGTCAAAAAGGACATTCTTTTCCTTGTAGATAAAAACATAATTAATAAAACTTGCCAGCTTATCTGAAATGTACAGTGTAGTCTGTAAGATACAGACATTCATATTCATGCCGTGCTATCAGCTGGCACTAGCCTGATTGGTCCTGAAATACATGAAGTACATTTGTATCTTACAGTCTAATGTGAAATGTTGCAGAGATGAAGTTGTATGAAAGAGAACAGTGCTTGGTGACAGTAGTTTCAATAATTTTGTATGTGTACATGTACATGTACAAAATCTGAACAGTATAAAATTTACTCATACCACTGTTCTATTATTATACAATGCAGTCTTCTCTGTAACTTCACAGAATAATCTGATGAATTTTGTTTCTAGCTATAAGGAAATACATGTAAATGACCTTATAACCCTTGACCCTCCACTTAAGGAATGCTGTTTCATAGGGCAAAGGTTAAAGGGCACACAGAGTTTTGACATTCTGCATTGAGAAGCCATGTACATGTAAGTTGTAGTTGTGAAGGTCAGTTCCATTCAGGAGGTACAATGCTAGCTGTCATCAAAGATACAGTATGCAAAACACTTCTTTTGTGAATATTACAAGAAACATACAAGACAGATGCAACTATACATGTACATGCAATCTCACATAGATTTTAAAATATATATATATAAAAAAACTGGTCATACAGATTAATTCTGATTTACCTCAGCTGTTCTAGTATAAATGAAATTAAATAACAGAAAATGCAAACCTTAGTGTGCTAATACATGTATTAGTGCAGTCTGTGTAAACTGTTAGTGTTAACATATGGTACCACTGGTAATTGGATTTGGAGAATTTCAATAGAAAACAAGACAACATCTTGCAATGAGCTTATTGTTCTTTCAATTGGTCGTGCAAATGCTATTAATTGTTTTGTGGGATACATATATTTATATGTATGTAACTGTATATCCAATGTGCCCTCTAACGATAGCCAAATTTTGTTGTTGTGAGTCAAAATGAGAAAAACTTGGATTTCTTGTGAGTCAACCACATACATGTGTAGTAAGAGATAAGGGAACACCAAATTTTGGTGCGTCACTAGAAATTGTGTGCGTCAGTGGCGCGTCAAATTGGCTTAGGGGGCACACTGTATATCTATGTAAAAAAATCTCCAGCCATATATGCACATGCATTGAGCCAATGACGTGTTACAGATGGTGTGAAGTCATTATAATAATTTGCTGAAAAATATAAAATAATAAGTTGATATTGGGTACATAATGTACATGTACGTCCATTGTAAATACTAAAAATTACAAGATTACTGAATTGTTCATGATTTATTCTTCATACTTCTTAAGCTTGCCAGATGTTTTTGAAATGGTTTTTAACTTGGATGAACTTTTCAACCGTTGTCATGCACAGGCTGGAAAATTTATGGTGCAGGGCCATTTCTAAATTCAATTTATCTGTAAACGAATGCATGTATATTTATTATATTGATGCAGTCATCTCCAGGTGGAACAACATCAAAACTGTATGTGTACAATTTATACATACCTGTACACTACAGATGTAAAAACAATGTCTGTATCCACAAGTAAATTTGCCATATACATTGTACATACAATGTACATGTAGACAATAGTTACTGAATATTGTATCAACATTTTGTTGTACATTGTATACATGTATGTAACATATGTACCTGTAGATTTTACAAAAATGTACCTACTTTACACCACGCTTAATGAAAAACTTTACTTCATATAAAAAGGAATTTATTAGAGGAATACAACTACATTGTACATCCACAGTGACTACTATAACAATAGTAGTATTATTAACTTTTGCCCAGTATACATAAATATACATGTACATTTGTACATGTACATGTAGTAAGAGATAGGGAACACCAAATTTCGGTGTCACTAGAAATTGTGTGCGTCAGTGGTGCATCAAATTAGTCTAGTAGGGCACACGGCTTTTGACTGATAGTAGAGATAATTTACATCTGACCTTCAATTTATCTTACAAGTGACAATATATCAGACAGTAGCATAATAAAGCTACCAAATTAAAAAAAAGAAGAGAATTTCATGCGATGAATAATTTATTGCCGTTAATTTGTAATATCCTTTTAGTAGAAACTATTGTATTTGCACATACGCCTCTGCTCCATATATATAATTTTTCTGATGTATAAATATTAATAATTTGTTAAGTTATTCCATTATAGTGATTAAATTGGAAAAGTATTTTATGAATATTAGAGGAGAAAAATTGAATATCATTGTATGATTGATAGCATGACACCCTCCTACATTTACACACAATTAAAGTGTATCATACAATGTATCTCAATATTTACTTTATGATTATTTTCTTTCATTTCAGAATTTTGAAGATATTCCTCAGACATGTCAACAGGTATGTATTTTTAATAAGTAAGGTGATATATACAAAATGTCGCATTTCAAGACTCGGAACTGTACCATAGATGGAAGGTTTCGTTGATGTTTACTGTATAGGTTTTGTTGTTGTTTATGCTCCTCTAACCACGAGCACAAACAACAATGAATCGTTCAGTCTATGTACATGTACACTCTAGAAGGTTACCTTTACTAACACGATCAACTTAGGGCAAGACGATCTTACATTTATAAAACAAGTGTTAAAGAACAACTGCCCTGGTGTACATGTAGATTAGCAGTTCTACTTTAAGTTAACTACAATGTAGTCAATACAAAATGTACAAATGCAGCGTTGAGCTTTCAAATTGCCCTCAGAATGACAAATTCTAGAGACCGAACTGCTTTTGAACTGCTTACAAGAGGTTCATTGTAACGTTTATTATTCATTTGATTTACTAAATTGTTTTGAGTATTTTATTCCCCAAATTTTCTGCATTGCTGTTAACATGGCAGGCTGTCTGTGAATGAGTGTCACTTAGTCTCATAGTAAGACCTCGGATCTCTATGCACAGAAGGTTATGAACAAAAGATGAAGGATGACAGTACCTCTGTTTATACATGTAGTCCCTTTGTTGCACAATATATCATCTTCGGACACTCCCTTAGGTATGCGACCTACGTTTGCTTAATGTTAACACAATAGCCTGAGGGTTTGGCAGCTTGACTACATGTGTATGTACATGTATGACAGGGTGTGATATAGTTTGTTGTATCTACATGAGTTTCTCTTTATTTTTCGAAGATGAACAAGTTCATGAAGCTAGACAAATGGCTTGATATAAAAAACGAAAAGTGTACATTATGGTCTCTCCCAGGAAACCTTCCTCTGGAGTCTTAAATTAATATTAAAATTTATGATGGAGTATAAAATGCTTGTAAACAAAACATATATTACAAGAAGTTTAAAGGGCTGTGAAGTATAAATACTGACAAAATATAAAGAATTATTTGAGTTGGAAGTGATGAGTAAATAACTATGAAAACAAACTGACAGCACAAGGTTAAAGGTCAGGGTTTCAATCCCTTTAGTATAACCTTATCAGTCTAAGGATTACATGTACATGTACAAAATGTACACAGGAGCAATCTTTAGTTTTTCAACCAGCGCTCGCTTTCATTCTGTCAGAAGACTCTTTCTCACAGCCATTCTGAGCCAAACTGGGTCTTTAAGAAGTGTCAGGAATGAAATAAGGTATATTTTGTAAAAAGTGGGATATGAAAACATAAGTAACGTGTGACTAGTGTGAAATTCAATATACAATTAAAGAATAGGAATTAAAGGGAATGTAAAAATCAAAAAGCGAGTACAATTTGTTTGTAGAAATGTAACCAAAATAAAATAAGGTATATTTAATTTAAGTTAACAAAAGGATGTGAGTGAGGATTGTGTATTTATTTTGGATTTTTTTGTTTATAACACAATTTTATCATGGCGTCCTACTTGAAAAATCAATGTGAAAAAAACATATACCAAGTCTGTGTTTGTAACTCATTACATTGCAAAAAGCTAAAAAAAAATGTATTAAAAAGTTTGTTATATGTACGTACAATAACAAAGGTTTCAAACATTTTATCAATCTTTTGCAATTTATTGAGTTACAAACAAGGATTTAATCCCAAATAAATACCCAATCCTCATCCATATGGCCACTTTAAGGCTAATAAACGTATTGTACAACGGGGTGTTATACATGTAGTATGGCTTGTCTGGTTGGCTAAATGAGAAAAAAAGGAAAATTATAGTAAGCGAAATTTCAAAAAAGTATAATGAAAAAAACGTGTCAATGAATTTCTTAGGCCAAATATCATGGTAGGAGGTAGGAGGAAGGGGGTTGTTACATGTAGTTCGGGATATATCATGATGTTGACCGCAATTTCTCTGCCATATTTAAAGTTTGTTCTCACATGATTTGATACATACGTGTACATGTATGAAGATCATGACCTGGGTCTAGTTTTAAAAAAGATACCACCCCCATTCCTGTCAGCTAAAAGCTTCTCAGGTCACCACGTGCCTAACTATTTCCAGACTGCCTGTTAGGTGTGGGTACTCTGGCTGATCACAAGTATAATACGCATGTATATTGTACATTGTGTAACTTAAGTAAAGCTGTAAACCTGCTGAAGGAAATGTGATTAAATTGACACTTTCTATGTGAATTTGATCCATAAATAAAATTATTGGAATATTGGTTTCACTGTTTGCACATTTGTTAATTGTTGTCTGTAGTGGTTACTTCAGTTTCACATTGTGAATATGTGATATACTAGTATATAATAAGTTATGATAGTCTAACAACTGAAACATGTTGAATCTTGTCAAGCAAAAATCTGTAGAGCTCTCACCAGGAATTTGTATACATAATATAACTGCTTTTCTGATACAAACGTGTAATATTTTCAGTTTACAAGTGTCTGCCTTTGAAAGGCTGAGTTTACATCAAGATTAAAATATTGGGTTTGAGAAACAGCTGAGTTGTTTTGAAAAACAGAGCTGTAGGAAAAAGTTGATCCAGAACAAAAGAATGATCCCAAGGACCCATGTACATGTATGTGATTTTTCCCTAATTTCAATTTTGATATTACACTACTGTAATATACTCTGTTATTTCAAAGGCTCAGTTTGGATTGGTATTAATTAAAATTGAGGTGTGAGCAACATTTGTCTGGCAGAGCTATAGAAAAAGTTGGTCCAGAATAAAAGAATAATCCTATGTAATCCTTATGGCTTCACAGATAGGATAACACTAATGCATGACCCAGAGATTGAATCATGGGCCTTTAACCACTTCTATCACACAGTGTTAATGGAACCTTGCTTCTAAATAGATTAATTAGTATAATTATGCTGTATCAGTTGTACTCACGTCACATGTACATTTTGTATAATGACATGGAAATTGGGTCTTTGGCACAAACTGTGCCTCCTAAGTAGAAGGATACATACAATGTGTACATGTACAAGTATGTAGTAGCCATGACGACATATGTACATTGCCAACCATTAAAACTCTCTATTTGATGTTTTTGGGAATAAGCAATATATCATACATTAAAATGCAAAATAATGCTTTGAAGTTGTCGAAATAAAAGTTTTAGATCCCATACCTAATCGTGAAGCTAAAGAATGGCATGTACAATGAGTATTACTAGTACAGCACATTGCAGGTTACTCTTCACTGTCTGCCTGATATTATAATCATGCAGAAACCAAAGAGATAGCAAAATGGAATGATTACAGATTCTGGTTCCATTTTGTCTAAATTAAATGAACTAACGTGCCACAAGCAGATATCAAATGCAGATACATGTATCGAAACATTGGCGCCCATGTGTCTGTGTCTACTTGCAGTGTATTCAAATGGTTTATTTCATTTACCCTAAATATACATGTAGCAAGAAAGTGCGATCTTGCTACATTGTAGCTTGGAGAGTACATGTATAATGTGCAGTTTTGTATTGGTTTCTGCATGGCTGTGTCAAACAGAGACAGTGAACAGTAACCTGCAGTGTGCTGTGCATGTTGATGGAGAACTAAACTAGGACACAGTACATTGTATGTGTATTAAATGTATTCGAAGTTCTCTTGAGAATGTTTTTACAAGAAGGCTCAATGATAAGCAAAATCTTCTGTACATGTACATACCAGCTAGAGATAAGTGCATGTTGGGAAGAATCTTCAGTTTTATGGCTTTCAATGTTATGATATCATTTTTGCTTAACATAAAGTGTTTGTTGAGTATGATTTTCAGTTTGTCTACGGTGGGGGGGGGGGGGGGAGCAGGAATTACAAAGGAGTGTGGTACCCTTGTGTTCAAGGCGATATACAATTGTATTATGGCTGTTGTTATTATGGAAATACACCATTTGTATGTTGGATACAGGCTGAAGTAACTTCAAATACCACAAGTACAACAATTGTATGGATTGTGCCACATCACCTTTATCACACGTGTACTATAAATTGCTTGCATTGTTCCTGTGTCACCTCAATACCACAAATCGCTTGAATTGTGCCACCTGAATGACATGTACAATGTGAGCAGTTCTTCATTGTGCCAGCAGAACCAAGTACATGACATTGTACAGTTTTCTCAAGGGCATTGCTTTAGATATGTGACACACACATTTTGTAATGTGTCAGAACCTTGATAAAAAAAGAGAGAGGAGAAAATCTAGTAAATATGCCTGTAAAATATACACATACATTTTGTATTCTTCACATGATTTGACACATGTGTATGATCATAATTTAGAATGAGATGACCCAGGTAGAATTTACACAGTTTCTGTTTTGTTATCACCTTCACTGAAAAAAAAAAGATTGATTCCCACAGCTTCGATTATCATTGTTTACTTAATTAATCATCTCAATGCACAGGTATCATGACTACATGTACATGTACACATGTATTTCTGAACAGGAAAAGTGTTAGTGCAAAATGTTCAATCCTTATCGTATTTCGAGCACAGCTGGTTTTGTGGTGTACACTTTGTACACGTGTACATTAAACCATGTGATATACATGTGCATGTGATGCAGGTTTTTTGAATGATTATTAAAATACCCTGACAACCTGTTACTGCAATAGCTTGGAGTAACTGTGTACATGTTAGTTTTCACTGGATTACATGTACACAATGTACTTTGTGTGTCTAGTTACACGGATTAAAAGTGAATACCATAGTATTTGTCAGAGTGGACAGATAGGTTTCAATAAAATTGTTATAACTTGAGAGTGACAGACTAGAGAGTGTTAACTAGAACCTGCTGAGGTCATGCCGAGGTCAAATGTTAATATGGTGGAGTCGTACTGTGTAACTCTCTGTTATTCATGGCTGTGTGATATAAAATGCCAGGTTGGGGCATTGTTAATATGTAATGGGATAGTAGAGTGAGTGAAATAACTGTGAAGGACACTCATTGATATGTCTAGACAAGTCAGGGGTTAACACTACAGGGAACTTGCAATCCAGACTGAGCATGCTCAGATGCAAAGGACTATGGGATTATCTGTGGTTATCGTAACACCTAATCTGGAGCTACATGTACCGTTAAAATAAACCTCCCACCATGGTCAGGGTAACTATGAATTGATCATTCGTGGTTGCAAACAATGTAGCAGTATTGTTCACAATACCAATTCATTAGTATTTATTATCATATTTCCCATGATGCAACATTCAATATGGCGGGTTTGCAAGTTCCCTATTACTGACGGTTCTGTGTATTTTGTACCTTCCATTTTTTTTTGTTCACTCTGTTTAAAGTCACTGTGAATACATGAATATTGTATTTATATAATGTCAATTTTTCAAGCTAATGCTGTAAACCAATGATTATCAAAGATCATTAATTTACCTCGCAAATTTTTGCTTTTTTTTTCAGCCAATGATGTGTTGTTTAAATTTTAAAATAGCAGTAATTTTTCTTGTCATTGTCATCCAAGCCATGTATTGAGCACTTTCAATATGTATTTCTTAACATGGAATTAATTTTAAAAAGTACATATTAAAAACACTCATTGTGTGGACAGATGGCAACACAAAATATATGATTGTTGAAACAGAAATAATAATTGAATGCTGAATAATTAATATGTACATTGTACATGTACCAATAAGGTATTGTTATTTCAATGTATTACATGTATGGTTGAATCTTCACTAGTTTCGCACCATGAGTGGGTTTTTTAAGAAATGCGTATTGTACATGTGTGTGTGTGTGTGTGTGTGTGTGTGTGTGTGTGTGTGTGTGTGTGTGTGTGTGTGTGTGTGTGTGTATATATATATATATATATAATTATATATATATATATATATATATATATATATATATACATATATACATATACATGTATATATATAAAATATATATATAATATATATATGTATATATATATATAATATATATATATACATTATATATATATATATTATATATATATATTTATATTATATACAAAATGTATATATACACTGTATAGTATCTCTTGAGGTGTAATAATGAAATGCTGAATACTAAATGAATGTAAATGCTAAATGAAATTAAAAAGGTCATAATGAGCAAATATACACCGTGCTGAGCTGTTATAAGGTTTGATGAAATGCTATACATCATTTACATGTGGACATACATTGTACATATACTTCTTAAATTGAGTAGGTGTCCATTCAAAGTGACAAAGAAACTCAGGTATTCCTTCAACTCTTTATCTATGATGAGAGAAATGGATTCGTACAACAAAATTGAAATAATGAGTAATTGGTTTTATAAGTCGTGTAATGACCTGTTGCTTAGCAACAAGAACTACTGTGTTCCTTGCATACTAAGGGAGACAATCGGTGGTCATGTTGGTAGATGAAGATGGTGTAATGAGAAACGGAAATTAATTGTACTTGTGCTATATGTGTGTATCATTTGCAGTGTTCTATTGAAACCAAAGACATTTGGTATCATTATTTCAGTCTGGTAAATTAAATCTATAAATTATAGTATATTTGTATATGCTGGTACTCTGTGTATTAGTATATAGTGTGTATGTACACGTGTACAAATGTACATTATGTATGTATGTATGTATGTATGTATGTATGTATGTATGTATGTATGTATGTATGTATGTATGTATGTATGTATGTATGTATGTATGTATGTATGTATGTATGTATGTATGTATGTATGTATGTATGTATGTATGTATGTATGTATGTATGTATGTATGTATGTATGTATGTATGTATGTATGTATGTATGTATGTATGTATGTATGTATGTATGTATGTATGTATGTATGTATGTATGTATGTATGTATGTATGTATGTATGTATGTATGTACGTACGTACGTATGTATGTATGTATGTATGTACGTATGTACGTACATGTATGTATGTATGTATGTATGTATGTATGTATGTATGTATGTATGTATGTATGATGTATAATGTATGTACATGTATGTATGTATGTATGTATGTATGTATGTATGTATGTATGTACATGTATGTATGTATGTGTGTGTATGTATATGTACGTACATGTGTGTGTGTCTGTCTATGTCTGTCTGTCTATGTCTGTCTGCCTGACTTATTTCTGTTCATGATTAGACTTTCAAGAGATGACAGTCACTGAACACATTTTGTTAAAATATGTGAATGCATGTTTACAGCACACAATGTTGTCTGGTATCTTTATAGAATCTATTCTTTATATAGTGAACTAATGTCAATAGAGCAAATTTTATAAAAGTGTAAATATAGATGTTTTTGAATTGTAGGGGCTTGTACATGTAAATACAATGTACATTTGAATAGTCCTGAAAACAAGTGTTTGCATGTTGAAATAAAAAAAGGGTACTTCTACATGTACTGCAGTAGATACAATGTACATGTAAACATTTATACTGGTACATGTAACATTGTGAACTGAACTCAGACAAACCTCCAGCCAACTACATGTAGTATAGCATACATAGTACATATTATATGCTTGGTTCAATGTAGTTCATACTGTAGTATGGCAAGTTTCCTCTACATTTTGTACACACAGCCTGTGAACTCAGTACTTCTGATTAGTAATTTTGATGGATAACATGCACAGAACCTGATTGGTTGACATATAATGCCTACACCTAGTACATGGATATTATGTTAAAGGCAGAGGTCTCCTAAATAAAGGGGATTATGGCTAATGTACATGTACAATGTATGCATATGCGGGAAATTCAAACTGCCTTTAGGAGCACTGACTTTGCGCTCATTTCTTCATTCCATTTTGCACTGAAAATGTTTTACATGGCTCTCATGTTTCATATACATGTATACTGTTTGTAAATATATAGTGATTGCAACTGAGTAGAAATAACAATGTCTACATGTACATGTATAATATGTTAATTAAGTCACATGTTAATTAAGTCACGTACACATGTAGTGCCTACATGCATAAATTATGTTGGTATATACAATGTAATATGCTTGTCCATGGAATGTAATATACCCATGTTACTGTACATGCATGATAAAGTTAAGTTAAAAATTCGGTGTTGAATTTCTACTGGAGAATGTAATACCCTCCAGAGCCATACATGTATGTAGTACAGTGACTGTGAGATATACATCAATGCTAAATATATTATATAGATTATCTTTGTGTTATGTTGTAGTTTTTGTGGGAATACAAGTACAATCTAACAATGGACATCAGGTTCGATTCTGCCACGCAGGAAGTTTGCAAAGAACCCCTGAATAAGGTAAGGTGATGCTTTTATGCTGATTTCTATCAAAAGAACTTGCATGTATAAATTGTGTGTAATGTGATACCAGTGTTATGCTAATATTCATTTGTTAAAAGGAGTGATTTACTATCGATGAGACTACCTGCAAAATATAAAATACCATTTAAAAGATACCGTAATAACTTAGCTGTAATTTATATATGATATGATGAAATCGATTGAGGAATATGCACACTTTTGAAATGTACCATCACTCCCCTACTTTGCTATTTGATGTATGTGCACATTGTGTATATACAATGTACATATACATGTATGTATGGTATCAATAGGTACTAAAGTAGGGGGGGGGGGGGGGTGGTGTTAAATAATTGTAAAAAAGTGATTTACTGAGGTTATAACACACAAGCAGTTCAAAATCTGCCATGGTAGATGGTCCTCATCAGAATGACACATTCCATTGTTAAATGTGTTTTGAGCATAGAATGAGAATAAGCTTAAAAAATATATAATAAAATTATAATAACATTATGATTATTTCTCTCTTGTAATGTAGTTCCATGACTGTGCTGTAATGGAGAAAGGCAAAGGTTTGGTCATTCCGTGTCTGCTGGAGCACAAACAAAACATCACACACCAGCAGTGTCGACAGTATCTGACTAAAATGGCGACTATTATATTCAGTGATTACAGACTTATCAATGGTTTTTATGACCAGTGTATGAATGATATCAAAGACTTTGGATGTGGTGCAATGGATCCAGGCAATGTAAGTATTTACATATACAAAACCATTGCTGAGTGTTCCTCCTAGATTTTCTACAAAGTCCCCAAGCCTTTTTCGTACTTTATTTGAATGTACTAGTTACAGCTGGGGTATTATATTCATGAAATATATTAACAATATATTCACTAAAAATTGTTAACATACCAATAATTAGACATTATACGGATCAATTAGAGATCTGTTTTATCTATACATGTAAGTATACATGTAGTAATAAGTTGATATTTTGATTAGTTGGGAGCACAGACTTTTGGATGGGGACACAAAAATCAGTTTGTGATATAATTTATTGAGATGACATCATTGCACACATGACCTTATGTTTATTCATAACAAAGGCAAATTTATGTTATGCAAATTAGTCTTGAGTGCTCTTGTCTGATTGGCTAGAGTAATCTTTGGACCTGTCCATCATTTTCTATTTGTTTGTGAACTTGCTTGCATTTGGCCTCATTTGAAGATTATGAGACTTAGAAAAAAATTCCCAAATGAACTGGTATCAGTCACTGTTCTTCCTTGAAACCGATAACATCTACTGAAGTTTGCTATATTGTAGTATGTATGTGAATATTGAATTTTTGCATAACATATTAAAAAGAACTGTGTAGTAGCCAAGCTTTGTGAACGTGAGAATATTGGACCAAAGAGGTCACAGACAAAAAAAGTGATAAATTTAAAAGTTATGATTTCTTTATTCAGGTTCAGTTCCACAACCAAGGCAGTACCATTGCCTGTTTAGAGAAACATATGGATGGTGACCATGTGATTGGTAGTGAATGTAGAAAACAGATATTCCGTGTAGCTGAGCTGCAGTCTGATGACTACCACCAGGACAGGGCTCTCTACTTTGCCTGCCGCAATGATAGAGAGAGGTTCTGTGAAAATGTACAATCTGGCAGTGGCAAAGTGTACAAGTGTTTAGTCAAACACAAATTTGAACATGACATGACTGAAGGGGTAAGTCTATTATAATTGAATCAGTTCACTTTCAAAATTGTAAAAATAAAATTTAATAAAAAAGCCTCAAATTTTAAAAGTCAAATTTTAAAGTAGCCCATATGGATGAGGATTTGGTATTTTTGGATTTTTGATTTAATTTTATCATGGCTTGAAAAATCAGTGTGAAACAACATATGGCAAGTATTTGTTGTGCAACGCAATATATTGCAAAATCCTAAAAAATGTGTATAAAGTATTTTGTTATTGTATGTACAATAAACATTTTACACATTTACTATATTGAGTATTGAGTTACAAACAAGGACGTAGCATATGTTGTTTCACATTGATTTTTAGCACAACTGAACACGTAAAAACAGTTCAGAAGGACTATAGGCACTAACTACATTTGTAAAAGTGAAAAACACTTAAAAATAAACTCTTTACAATTTTGCCGCTACTTGGGCAAGATAACTCACAGCCATTCTTAAAATAATGAAGAAAAAAAATCAGGGGTCACCATACAGATTTTTGAAATAGAGATCTAAATATCATCAAAATTAATCCATTTTAGAATCCAATATGGCCGCAAATAACTCAGCGGGGGAAAAAGAATTTAGAAATATTGTTGTTTACCTTGAAAACAAGGTGTTGAACCGCCAAACTTCTTTATTTAATTCAAAAGAAAACTTCAATATGGCAACCTTTTGAGAGATTTTAAGAACTTTGATTTTCAATGACATGATTCTCAAGGCAGGTCTACCTTAATGTTACAATATCCAACACTGTCTCTCAAACTTTTAGAAAGTCGTGGGTTCTACCCAGGCCTATGATATCTTAAAAACAGTAGGCCACAAATAATATGTTCTTTGTTTACATCATGACTCTCCCATTGTATTCTTTTGAGTACACTTTACTATGTTTCCACATTGGTTTATGTTTTCAGTGTCGTGACAAACTCACCCTGAGACAAAAGTTAGCTGCCGAGGACTACAAAGTGAGTTATCCACTTCAGAAAGCGTGCCATGCTGCTATCAAGAAACATCATTGTGACTATGGACATATCAAACAGAAGGAGGCCAAACTGTCCTTCATACTCCTTTGTTTAGAGAATCAAATCAAGAAAGGTAAGATTGATAGGTGTACACCCCCTGGTATTGCTTCTGTTCAGATAGTAAAATCAAGATGTGCAAGATTTGTGCACACCTTTCATTATTAATTTGTTTAGACCAGAATAAATAGGTGTATACCCCTAACAGTGCATCTGTTCCAGATAACCAAACAAAGAAAGCAAAGAAGGTTTACGCTGAATGCCAGTGTTCATTTATTTAGACGAGAGAATCAAATTATTAGGAAATGTAAAACAAGTGTTTACCCTTGACTTTGCCTCTGTTCAGATAATCAAACCAAGAAAGGTAAGATAGGGGTATACCCCCTGTCAATTCTTCTGGTCAGGTAATCAAATCAAGAATGACAAGATAGGTGTATACCCCTTGTCAGTGCTCTTTTGTGTCATTCAAGATCATAATTCAGGATCATTCTTTTTTTCTATAGACAGACTTTTTCTGTAGCTCTGAAGACTGTTTTTTTACACTTGAAAGTATGAATGCTAATCGGATCCGGGCCTTAAATGTGCTGCCTTCTAAAATTTACTCTATTTCTCCTTTTTTTTCCCTTTTTCCTTGCAGGTAATAAAGTTGACAGTGAATGTCAAGGAGAAATATTTGATACTCGTAAACAACTTATGGAAGACTACATGGTCAACCCTGATATCATTCTGAGTTGTCGCGAGGAAATTGACAAGAAATGTCAAGGACTACAGAGACAGGGGAAGACGATTCATTGTTTGATGGGAATGGCCAAGAAAGGAGACCTCAGTCAGTTCTGTCTCAAAGCTGTAAGTCATGTTGTGATTATCTGTTTCTAAGTCATGTTTGAAAGTCTCAGTCTTAAGTTGTATGTCACTGTTTCTAAGTCATGTTTGAACATCTTGAAGTCATTTCATCAGTCTCTCCCTAAGTCATCTCAGCTCATGTATCTCGTTAATGTCTCTTAATTAATGTTTGAAAAAATATGACAACATTGATTATGAATTACTGTACAAGTTATTTTGTGTGATTGTGTTCACAGGTTGAAACTCTAGTGAAAGAAGCTGATGCCGGTGAAGATTACAGAATTGATACAGCTTTACAGAGAGCTTGTCAACCTGTAGTAGATACAGCATGTTCTAAACTTCAGGCTGGTGATGCTGTGTAAGTTTCTCCAAAACTGTTTAAGTTTTGTCCGTACGTATTTATAAACTATTCAAATGTGCATGTACTTTGAAATACTATTAGAGGTAAGCTTTCTGTTCATAAAGTGGCCTTTAATGTTGTCCTGCCATCTTCGAAAGTCACGAGTAGTTTCCTAAATGTAGTTGAGTTCTTTGTATAGAGACACCATTCAAGTGTCCATAACCATGTTATCTGAGAAAAACTCTTTAGTTGACTATGCACTTTCATTATTCATAACAGCATGTCAGTGTTTTGCGTTTTGTCTAGTCGATGAGATTTCAAGCTGTGTTCCTACTCACATACTGCTGATGTAGTCAGTGTGTTCACTTTAATATTCCTTTATGGATATTAATATTATGAGTAGACATTGCTAGCTCTGACTTGCATAGATTGGTAGCTAACCTGTTGGACTGTATTTTAGATGCCAGTTCTTAGAACATTGGTGATGGGGGCTATGTCTTCAAATGTAGAAGACTTGTACTTACTTACATCTGTTTTATTTTCATTCGATATCCACCTGCACAGTGTATTGTCATGTTTGATGGAGCATCTATACACACCAGCAATGGTACCAGAGTGTGAAGAACAGCTATTGCACCTGCAATACTTTGTGTCACGAGATTTCAGGTAAAAAAAAAAATGGAATTTATACGATTGTTCATCATTTGCATACGCATTAGTTATATTTTCACAAACTGTTGATAGTTTTTTTGAGTAAAACTAATCAGTGTTTGCATTTGTCAAAATAAACAGTGTGGCAAATTATAGAAATACACAACCTGTATCAGCAGGTATTTGTGCAATATGAATGGAAGCTGATGCAACACTTAATGTCTAGATCTATTCTCATTGTGCCAAACATTTGCTCACAAAATTGTCTACCAGATGGAAGCAACCAATGTATAATTTTCAAAATCTCTCCAGCCCATTTTTCAGCTCAGACTAGAGTATTCAACTCTTGAAAAGATGTTTGAAAAAATCACCAGACTGTGTGTCCTCTGTAATATTTTAAGCTGAATTTTCTTTCTGTGTTGGCAATATGCCATCCTACGTGCTAGCTTGTATGTACCAAAAATTGACAAAACTAGTGCCCTCTGTGTCAGGAATTACACCGTCTTTTGTTTTATTTCCCTGGTGACTAGCTTGGATCCAAGGTTGTACCGATTATGTAGGGATGATGCTGTAAATCTTTGTTATGCACCGCCTGAATGGAATCAACAAGAGGATGAAGATGATGAATTCGGTGCTGAGGTCATCTTTGCATGTCTTCACCGCTACCTCCATCCTAAAGCTGGTGATCAAAAAGTAAGCTTGTTTAGTAGCTCATAACATAAAAGACATACCTACAAATGTACCAATCATATTAAACCTAGCCATGGGTGCTTTGGTCGATTCCTTGCGCTCGAGAGCAGGACATCTGTCCACATTTATCTCATTTCATGCCACTTGAGGAAATAATGGGTATCAGTGCTTGTTACCTTTAGATAAAATAGTCATGAATATGCATTGTTCATCTAATGCATATGTATATCTGTTAAGTCCATGAAGGAAGTGTTGACCACTGCTAGGACAATAGAAGTTGATTAAAAGTTTCACTTTCAAATTTGTGTTTCATGGCAATCAAATGAAATTACTGTGATGTGAAGTGATTCTCCAGAACTACTAAATTTGAAGAAAAAGCATAGTGGACACAGCAGATTATTACGTATCTACCAGCGATTACTTGCATTTTGGTGTGTGTATACTATACAAAGCGGTATTTGCACTGCAGTGCAGTACCGAAAACATTATTGCATACCTATACATGCAAATGAGGACACGATTGTTCATTCTACATGAAAGCATGTGATCACATTTTCATTTTTATGGAAATCTGATGTTTCGGATAAACATGATATGTAATAATTACAGAACCTCATGCCAGATGAGTTCCAGTGTGAGTACTCAGGAGTATTCGCACTCATGCTTGCAGTGTTTTCTGCTGCGCAAGTACTCATGCAAATACCCCGAGTACTCCACACTTACGCTCACATGTCATGGGGTTCTGTCATTACTACGGCATTTCTTAAGACCTGAAATCAGGTGAAAATAGTAAGAGGAACATCTCATATTATCAGTATATGTCCTCTTCACAAGTGTTTTGTATACAATAGAGTTTTCTCTTTGACTGATGAGTATTGACATTGCCATCTTGTCCTAAGCATTAACTGCACTACTACAAAGACTATTGTCATAATTTTGATTTCAGTTGTCCCGTAAATGTTCAGCTGAAGTTCACCGCGTACTTCGACTCAGAGCTGACGATGTCAATCTCCATCCCAGAATTGAAGCATCATGTAAATTGGCCCTTGGAAGATATTGTTCTGAAAATGTCAAGAAAGGAGAGGTATGTTGTGATATTAGTAGTTTAATAGTAATACCTCATTTGAAGTGAGCAGAATGTCACAAAGGAGTTGATCAACAACATTGATTATTTGATTGATTGATTGATTGATTGAACATTACTATATGTGACTGTCAGTGTTTTTTACTGTATCAGGTGATGTAAACATGGTTAGTTGTCTACTTCAGGGATGGCAATTTAAGTCAAAATACAGCATAAGATTAAATATTTTGTATTTTAGTGGGATAGAAATGCAGAAGGGTAGAAAAACAGACACTCGTGCCTACTAGAATTACTGAATAAATAGATATAAATAATAATAAATATATTGGATAATGTACATGTATGTCATGCATACATACAAAATGTACAGTCATGCATGCTATGTATGTATGTATGTATGTGTGTGCGTGTGTGTGTGTGTGTGTTTGTGTGTGTATGTATGTATGTATGTACATGTGTATGTATATATGTACGTACGTACGTACGTACGTACGTATGTACATACATACATACATACATACATACATACATACATACATACATGTACATACATACATACATACATACATACATACATACATACATACATACATACATACATATACATACATACATACATACATACATACAAACAACCATGCACATGCAGGCAGACAGATTGACTGACTGGGGGACTGTCTGACAGCCCTATTGACTGACAGACAGACAGACAGACATACAAACAGATGGATGGACACAGACAAACAGATGATTTCACTTAAATACACATACGAGATAAGGAGATGTCATTTTGTCTTGATTTTTGTCTCTGAAGGAAATGCAATGTCTACAAAATCACTTTGATGACTTATCAGGCCACTGTAAACAGTTGGTTGGTAACTTTACTGTGGAGGAATCAGAAGATATCAAACTGGACAAAATTCTGATGAGGGCGTGTGAACCAATGCTGGGTAAATTCTGTAAGGTAGGTTGCTTGTTTAATACACACGCAACATTTGCAGGTCAAGAAAGAGAGAGAGAGAAAAAAAAAGTGGTGTATTGTAGTTCAAAAATATACGGCAAAGGATGTGACTTCGTTTGTGTCTGGAAATCGATCCAACGATTAGTAGATCTACCCAATCTGACTAAAATCTGATGTAGTAAACTTGGCATGATTTCATTATTTACCTCCGTTTCCTACATTTCTTGTCATTTGTTCTTTATTTCCTTTCCTGAGCACCTTGTTCCTACATCTGACAAAATACCATGATAGAAGTTTACGTTCAAATCTCATACTTATGTGTAGCCAATCACAGTCTGCCTTAAGTTACAATGTAACACTCAACATTTGTCTGCACTCCAGCTCTTTTCAGACTGCGTTCTGAGGTACTGTATATATTACCCATAAGTTTTGGCATAAGACATGTATGTTCTCATTGGTCGAGTGGGTTACTCATTCCAATGTGTGGGATATGAACATGAACTGTGAAGATGTAGGAATAAGGCGCTCATCCCCGTAACAAAAAAGAACAAACAACTATAAACATAGGACACAGAGGTACATAAAGAAATCATGCTAAGTTCACTATATCACATTTTAATCTGATTGTATAGCTCTACCGTAATATGGCCACTGACATACATACATTTCGTGAAATGAATACATTTAGTTAGATTTGTACTACCCTACCCCTTCTTCTTATGAAATATACTTGTGCTACTTTAAGCAACTTGGTAAATTAAGCTGATACCAAAGTTTGAATATCTTTTCTTCAACAGATATGACTATCTAATGACACTTGATGCACAAATTAATAAATGTTTTGAGGAATACTGGCAGACAGTTTTCTTGTCTTTACATTTGTTGCTGTATCTTTCTGTCTGTTTCTGTTACTTTGTCTTTCTCGCTGTCTGTGTGTCTCTGTCTCTCGCTCTCTCTCTCTCTTTATCTCAGTTTGTCATCAGGCAGTCCCTGTGTCTGTAAACGACTTCAAAAGTTAAAAACCACTGGGCTATTGACCATGGTACTTTGTTGGACTTAGACTAGAGAGTTGAATTATTTACTAGTCATTCTGCTTTATATGTTCAGACATTTTGTGTCCAATAACTTCAATACAGTGATGTATAAAATAGCCAGAAGCGGAAAACTAACCATTTGTCAGTGATAAATTTCTGGCTGAGAAAATACTAAAACATGGAAAAAAATTCAGAAACATTGATAATTCTGTCAAAACGTTTACACGAACGAACTTATGTTGAATGTCCCTACCTTTGTTATAAAGCTGTCTTTGCTAGCTAGCAACCATAGATTTTACAAAATTTTGCAAAATGGTGACAACAGAGGCCTCTTTAGGTTCATCAAACTTTAAAAGTCTAAACTGTGACCCCAAAAAAAAGTCAACACATGCTTCACATGCCAAATTATGCCTATGAAACATTTTTACCTTCTGTCAGCAAAATTTTCTACATCCCTGCAATAGTGTCTGACTTTTTTTGATCATGGAGATGATGTAATTCTAATTCTGTACTTCCAGCAGGTGATTCAATGATTTTTGAAACCCCTTTTCGTAAATTTCTTTTCTGTCCTCTCGGAGTAATGTCTGAGGATATAAAGCAGAAGGAATTGTTGGGTCATTCTATATACGTACATGTACTTTGGTAGAGAGGCAAACATGGAATATATATTATAAAAAATTGGTTACTGGTTAATATTATTACATTAGTAAGGGTAGTGCTGGTGAACATAAACAGTGTGAGACAAGTATAAATGGGGACAAGAGGACATATACATATACAGCCAAAATTTGGAATTGTGTTCGGTTTCAATGATCAAACATGTTTAATTGGAGTCATATTCAAAAAAAGTAACATCAACAAAAACTGAGATATGTAACGTCGGGCCAGTTTTGGTAAGTACAAAAAACCACATGGGTGGGTGCCACCAGGTCTGTACTATATAAACATGTAGTGACTATCAACTTGAACACACGATTTTGTGCTGTACTCTAAGCTGAATTTTGAGCTAGTGATCAGATTGCGTCCACCCATAACAGTTTACTATTGACTGGATAGAGGTGACTCATCTCAGATTTTATTGATGTTACTTTGTTGAATGTGGCTCTTCTCAAACATGGTGATCATTGAAACTGAACGCAATTGCAATTTCAGCTGTACCATAAAATGTGTAAAGGGGTACTAGGGGACAGAAAACTTACTAAAGGATGGCATTGGTGTACATCATGAGAAAAATGGGGTGACCATAGATGTATATTGATGCTGATGAAATACACCGACGTAATATACAGGATGGTTGTGTATCATTGTGGTAATATTGAGAACTTCAAATACAATCCATCCCAAAAAGGGGTTGCTTGCTGTTTTATCCATCAGACTTTTCTTCATTATTGCGTAGTCAGGAGTAATACCTTGAACTTGATGGTCTGGTTGCCTGTACTGCATTACTTATTTAAAAAAACACCATATTAATTAATATTATCACCAGCATGTCAAATGTAAAATATATTCCCATTGAACTGTAGCAGGTTGTGATTGCACGTTGAATGAACATTGCATGTTTGCATGAATGTGTGTAACCATAGAAACCAACCTGAATCTTCGCGTTTATCTTTCTTGCACAAATACCGCTTATGTTACCATAGTAACTATCGGGAGTCTATATTGCTCTTTGCATGGATTTTTATTACAAAGTGTAATCATAATATTATCAATCAGCATTTTGTACTCTGTAGGTTTTTTGCATTTAATATTGTCTTGTCTACCCATAGTAACCATCATGCGTTTATCAGTGTTGTTTGTCATATAGACTTCACAAAGTAAAACATATGTTAACTAGTTTGTGTTTTGTGTTCGTTGCACAAATATTTACCAAAACATATTACCATACTGAGTCAAGTTGTGCATTGTTCTGTTCCTTGCATGTCCTCAACATTTCATCTTTTTTGCTGTTGCATTTTGTAGAGTTCTGTGAACACTGAGACTAAAACCAAGGTAATGTTATTGATCCAGTTAGAATTGTCTTACATATAAACTGTTCACTGCAGCTAGATAACAAACCTTGTAATTTATAATGCATGCCAATTGTCAAGAATGTTATCATGTAGGTTAAAAAAAATATTATTGCACAGTCCATGACTTGCGGATAATGTATAGTTAATGGTCCATATGGACTACCAGACACAATACAGCTAGTGGTCCATGTGGACCACCAGATACATGATAGTGGGCCGTGTGGACCACCAGACACAATACATGATTGTACAGTTAGTGGTCCATGTGGACTACCAGACACAATCTAGCTAGTGGTCCATGTGGACCACCAGATGCATGATAGTGGGCCTTGTGGACTACCAGACACAATACATGACTGTAAAGTTAGTGATCCTTGTGGACTACCAGACACAATCTAGCTAGTGGTTCATGTGGACCACCAGACACATGGTAGTGGACCCTGTGGACTACCAGACACAATATAGTTAGTGTCCACTTGGACCACCAGATACATAGTAGTTAGTCATGTGGACCACCAGATACAATATAGTTAGCATCCACTTGGACCACCAGATACATGGTAGTGAACCCTGCAGATGACCAGATACAATATAGTTAGTGGTCCACTTGAACCACCAGATATATGATAGTGGACCCTGTTGACCACCAGATACAATATACTAAGAGTTCCATTTGGATTACCAGACATATAATAGTGGGCTGTGCGGACCACCCGGTGCAACACTGTTAGTTGTACATGTGGACCACCAAATACATAATAGTGGTCCCTATTGACCACCACATATACAGTTAGTGGTTCATATTTGTGTAGACAAACAAATAGGTAGCAAAGTTCCGTATGGACTGCTTAGTAGTTTTATGTCCATCAATAGATACACGTTATTGGTTCCCGTGGACTGTCAGATGCATTTGGGTTCGTGTAGACAACTAGTACATACAAATATATACTTAGTCTATTATATTACAGATTTGTGTTTACTGCCATTAAATTATTCTGAATCAATATAGACGACAGTACTCTTTGTTCACTATAAGAAATATTAATGATCCGTAGAGCACCATATATTTCCTTTGGAGTGAATGTTAGATATACAGCGATAGCGTAAAGGTATTCTTACTGTTATACTGTTAGACAGAGTTTGAACAATAGTGATAACAGCCTACATGTACAACCAGTGATTTGTCATTTAATATTAATGTGCTACTGTCAGAAGCCTCTACTGTGTTGTCTGTCATACAAATATGTAATATACTAGTACATGACTGTGTTTGTGAACTTTGTTCAGGGAAAAGGGTATTGCATGAATCAATACCTATTTAGCATCTCTCTTCATGGTAGTAATTAGAGAATTCTTAAATAGAGTAGTGAATATGTATGTCCTCAGCAGCAGTCAACAGGTCATACATCTCACTATATATGATTTACCCAATGGGAAATGGTCCACTGGTGCCTCATCTGCATATACATGACTATATCATGAAAAGTGGTGCTATGTATACTCACTAGTGCTTCATTTGCATATGCCCTGTGATTATTGTTGTGTACACCCTCTGGTGCTTCATTTGCATATGCACTGTTGGACTAGTGTTGTGAACACCCACTGGTGCTTCATTTGCATATCCACTGTAGGACTAGTGTTGTGTACACCCACTGGTGCTTCATTTGCATAATATTAGGACTAGTGTTGTGTACACCCATTGGTGCTTCATTTGCATATGCACTGTGACTAGTATTGTGTATACCTGATGCTTAATTTGCATAGACACTATGATTAGTGTTGTGTCCATCCACTGGTGTTTTTGTTTGCAATTTATTGTGTACACCTCCTGATGCTTGATTTGCATATGCACTAGGACTAGTTTTGTAATCGTCCACTGGTGATTGCATATTGAACACATATTGCCTGGCCATGAGGGCTATAGCACCCGTTTATTACACCCGAGGGACTGTGAGTTACCAGAATCACATGCTATTTCCAGTGGCCGAAGGGAAATAGCATGTGATTCTGGTAACTCACAGTCACAAGGGGGTAATAAACGGGTGCTATAGCCCAAATATAGGCCAGGCAATATGTGTTTTATTATATACCTCATGAAAATCTTGCCCTCTTCTCTTGAGGTTGGCAGACGACATCGTTCGAAGCTGCCATTTTGACCTGCTGTGAACACGCGGTGGTCACGTGACCATGTAATACCAGAATCACATGCTATTTCCAGAGGCCGAAGGCCTCGGGAAATAGCATGTGATTCTGGTAACTCACAGTCACGAGGGGGTAATAAACGGGTGCTATAGCCCAAATATAGGCCAGGCAATATGTGTTTTATTATATACCTCATGAAAATCTTGCCCTCTTCTCTTGAGGTTGGCAGACGACATCGTTCGAAGCTGCCATTTTGACCTGCTGTGAACACGCGGTGGTCACGTGACCATGTAATAAGTGATGGAACTATTTCCCTAGGGAAATAGTCATTCTATTTTCCTATCACGTGACCGATTCTAGTCAATCATGGCACCGCATTATCACTAGGTATATTATTATAATAATATATATATTGTGACTCGTGTTGTGTACACCCACTGGTGCTACTTGTGGTGTAGTGCACACAAAACCTATCATTAATATGTGTACTTGTGTGTACTGCATACATTGCACTGTACTCTTATCACATTGTCTTCACATCTCGTCCGCACTTGTATAAGTTCTTCCTCTTGTAAACTGCCAAATATCTTCCTGCATTTAACATTTTTTTGCACTCAGTTCATCGATAGCTTGCACTAACGATAAACGTGAAACACTTTATAACTTATTATACGGTTCATTCTGATTGGTTAGAAAACACTGAAAAGAGTATACTGCTACCTGTATGGTTTAATGATTTCAATTAAAGTATATTTCTATGAATCTCTGCTTTCCAAGCATCTTGCAGTAGCTTCATGTCAGCCAAAGAACTTTGTTTAGCAAGAATAATTTTTGCCTATAATTCAGCTATCAGCAAAGATGTTTGCCAGCAATTTACCCAGTACCTTGTGAATAGTGGCCTGGTTTTTAACATGTTCAGTCTTGGATTGTCCTGAAAGTTGGAGTTCTCATGACCTGCTCACCTCATTTTGTAATCTCAATGGATGGATTGTGTAGGCAGTTTGGAGTCAAATGAGATTTTGGGGTGGGGTGTATTGTGTTGATTGCTGCAATTGTATACATGTATATGTGTTAAGGTCTTAAGTTGGATTTTGTTTCAAGTCTTGAAAGATACTCACCTAATTATTCTTAGTATTATAGGATACATTGAAAGTAAGCAAATCCTATATTAAGAATATTTAGGTGAGGATCTTCCCGGAAGGAGAAATTAGTTTTGGGGGAAACAACAAATTTCTATGTTTGTAATGCTTAATATGGAAGTCATGTATTAAAAAATGTAAATTCTTAAGGTGGAGTTATGTCAGTGGGGACCTGGCTGTCAACAATGGTACAAGCAACCAGACACACCAGACTTCACTTGTCAACTGCAAGTGCATTTAAAAAGGGCTATGTTTCAATCCCAGGTTATGACAGTAGTGCTATCGTAATAGGGCTTACATGCCATGGGATCATTCCTTATTTTGGACCATAGCTTTGTCAAACTTTTGTTCAGTCCATGGACACACACCCACCATCAAAGTAACAAGGCCTTCAATAGTGATATGATCACTACATGCAGTCTCACTGTTATATAGATAGTCTTTTATGAACAGATCTTGAAGAATGTTTGACCTTCAAATATCGCCTATTGTAGTAATGTCTAATGGACAGGCGACTCGACAAAGTCATTCTGTTGTCATGTCTGTATCGCTATTTCTAAATTCCTTTTACCATAGGTATATATATATACCCCTCCCACCCATAAAGTACAGGAGAAACAGGCAGTGATCACCAAAAGACTGTGTGTGGACATCGTACACATTTTATGTTCCCCAAGAACCATTTAGATACGATACACACAGTCATTCAGCAATCATTGCCTGTTTCTCCTGTAATTAGCTCGTCCCCCATGCATGTCCCATACAGTTTACCTTTGGAAATGATGCAAATTTACCTTGGTTTAAAGTAGCCATGGATGAGGAATGGGCATTTATTTTGGATTTTTAATTTATAAAACAATTTTATCGTGGCTTCCTACTTGAAAAAACAATGTGAAACAGCATACATGTACACCATGTATGCCAAGTCTGTATTTGTACCTCAATAAATTGCAAAAGACTGATAAAACATGAAAATTTTTGTTATTTTACGTACAATGACAAACATTCTACATATTTTTGGAGGCTTTTTGTAATCAAGTTCTAAACACAGACTTGGCATATGTTGTTTCACATTAATTTTTCAAGTAGGAAGCCATGATAAAATAGTTTTTTTAATAAATTAAAAAATCCAAAATAATACCCAATCCTCATCCATAAGGCCATTTTAACTTTACAATTAAAGCTTCACTAGCTCTCAAATCAGACAGCTCATTATAATATCAGTAATTGGATGTGAAACATGTACATGTCAATTAGAGGTCAGTTTTATCCAAGTTGAAATCATCATTGCTTTGAAACCGCTGATTTTTAGGTGCGAACCTGAAGAAAATCAATTTGATTGGCTTAACTTTACCATGTCATTACAAGTACATTTTTTTGTAGGTTTACCTACAGGTGATTTAGATCAGTTCAATGATATTATGATATATGAATAAATCGTTATATATAAGAATAAATTTCATGAAATGTTCCAGCTGTAGCCAGTGTAGCTTTAAAAAAACCCTCAACACTAGTTCCACATAACTTCCATATGTTCCTACATCAGTGCATGTCATGGAAATTAATTTAAAACATTTTGATACATCCGAGTTATCGTGTGCATTTTGTATTAGTTATAGTATGGAAGTTTTAATGTTTAAAGGTGCACTTGGTAACTTGTTGATATGAGTACCCCTTAATGTATTCCAGATAAAGTTTTTGACGAGGGTAACACCTCCAACTATTCTATATATACTCCCATGCAATTAAACATAAAATGTGCCTCGAAATCAGAATCTTCAACTTTTTGCTGTCACTTTGTTCAATCAAACTCCATCGTCGTAAACCTCAACCTCTTTCAAGGCACCGTCCAAGACGCATCGTTATTTCGCAGTGTCACGAAAGAAATAACAGCTCTAGTGTGCGAGAGTGGCCCCACCCATTCTCCATTAAAATCAATAAAAAAATCAGAGCCGCAAATTTTGAATATAGAGGTCAGGATTTTATCTCAATGATAAAGTAATTCTAGAAACCACAATGTCTACTACTGAATACTGTGTTTATTAACTCTATAGGAAAATACAAGATTGCCAATTTCTATGAAAATAAGATGATGGTCACCCATGCACATTTTTTTGATTATTTCAGAAGGACAGCTTTCAAATGACAAATTTTGGAGAAATGTTAATGACCTTGATTTGAAGTGAAATTGGTCCCCAAGGCCTCATCAACTCTATCAACCTACTTGTCCTTATTCTCAACTTATACACCTGTGCTTTCTAATCTACATACCACTTACCCAATAACTCTGGTGCTACCATTTCTATGCTTGCTGATTGGTTTAACTGGTGACATACATATGTACACATCTTCCCTGCTGTACATACTATATATTACCATCATGTTGCTTTTGCTTTCATCATCATACTTAATTTTTTACAGTTCAAAGGTGAAAGTTCACCATGAAGTCTCTATTTTTTTTGTTATGTAGGATGTCCTCACACAGGACCAGGATGACGGCAACCTTATGCAATGTCTAATACAAAGTAAGAATTCAGTTGATATGAACAGAGATTGTGCTGCTGGAATTGAACATTTCCAACTGGTAGGTCAACTTTTTATTAGAAGTTGTATGTCGTAACCCCAATGCGACCTGATTTTGTTGAAGGGGAATGCTAATCTAGGAAACAGAGGCGTTTTTATAAACTATGGGATGTGGAGAGTCATTTCATGATTTTACACCACCTACAATTACTTGCAAATTCAAAGAAACATCAAGTTCATCTTGTGCCTTTATAGGGTATCTTTACTATGGGCCCATGCATCATGGGAGTCAGCAGAAATAAAATATTCATGGTTGAACAATGAATATTCATGACTCCTAAGTGTCTCCCTTCAGTGTAAAGCATATCTCTATGTATGTACACATTAAAATATTTGAAACATTGTGATATCAATGTATACATGTACATGTACAACATTGTAACACATGTACATATTGTCATTAATTTGCAACGTATATATTATATTATGAAAAATATGTGACACCTATTTACATAAATTAACCCTCTTCGTGTAAGCGATAACGGTTGTGACAGGATTGGGTTTAAAGAATGTGCAATATATCTTTATACTTATAATACATATTAGACATATACCGGTATGTACAACATGTTCTGGAAGTACATTTATCCCAGTTTGAAAGAATGTGAATACCAGATTATCTAGACTCAGTTCTGTATTGTGATTATAAATTATTTTATGCAGCATTGTGATATTCATATTATTTTACCCCCTGCACTACCTGTCTTTCCAGTTACAAATGAAAGATTATCGCTTCAGCTACAAGTTCAAGGAAGCTTGTAAGAGTGATGTCTTGAAATATTGTAAAGGGATAAAAAGCAAGTAAGTCACCGTTGATATCTTAACTTTTTTTTAAAGTTGTTTTTAGTGGAATTGATAACAGTACATTGTAAATATTAGCTTGGATGAGACGTAACAAGGTGTGATTGTACTAAACTCTGGTAGATCAAACACCTGTAATATATTCAATGCTTTGTGAACATGAAAATTAAAAACACCATTCCTTGATGGGAATAATTAAAGGGGAATACCACTACAAGAAATAGGGGTATTTTCATAAAGTTTAGGTTCTGGACAGTCATTTCACGGTTTCACAAAAGTTCATATAAATTCATATCAGTTCACATAAAACTCAAGACACACCAACTGAAATTTTACTGCACCTTCATGTCTCTAGCAGTGACATGATTGCTTCTTGCGTATGCATTAGAAGAGCAATACATATTACTGACTCCTAAGTGCATATTACCTTCAGATAAACAGCCCTTGTGTATCATTACTGGGACAAGCCATTAGCCAAGCAAGTGGACTTGTTATCAAAGAGTACCAATATTTACACATGTGATGATGGGCTCTTACATAACACAAGTAAACAGCTGTAAAACCTCTATTCGGCCGTCTGCATGGACTGCAATTGAGGCAAACCTTATCTCCGTCTTATATCAGTTGTTATCAATTTATTAGGCTATTATAAGTAACGCTACAAACAGCTTTATAGATGCAAACAACTTTTATGACACCTGTTTTCGCCAGGCAAGCCCGCGGGTTTGTTGCACTTGGACCGCTAATGGTTTGTGACTGTCATGTCATGCAAGTCGATTTCTGTTTTGAAATGAATTTGAAATTAAATTAACTCAGGAAATGAAATTTTTAATAACTCGGTCTTCGTTTCATTTGGTATATACATGTAGTAACAATGGTGTATTCTTGAATACATTTACAGGGGAGAAGTAGTAAGCTGTCTTAGTACCCGTGTACTGAACGATACTCTCAGACAACAACAGCATACCGTGGCTGAAAACTGTCGAAAAGAACTAAGAGTTGAACTCTTAGAAAAGGTTGGTAGAGATCATCACCACAGCCATCCTTGTTTGTACAAAATATCCTGTGCATTGCCCTCAGAGTGGTTCACTTTTAGTAGCTGAAAAATAGTCCATTGGATCATATATTTCAGTTTGATGCATGAAGTTCATTCTGTCCTTAAATATTACTGTATAAACAACTTACGACACTGGTAATCCAACTTTTGGTTTACTAAAGATAGATGCAAACTAAAAATTCTAATTGTACTTCAGTGTGGTAGATTAGCGTTCCTCTGTTGTACAATTCTAATCACCCTGTGATCAACATAGTGTAAACATTGGAAGTCCCAAGACAGCACTGCAAGTAGATGTAACACTAAATGAACTAGTTTTCAGAGACACCTCTGAGACTATAATTAAACCAACATCCATTCAACATCTTATCACTGTTGTATCAACATGTTGTGACAATAGTTTTAGTTTGTGTCTATCTTAGAAAACCAAAGGCTCAATTACCAGGGTAATATGAATGTTTTGACCCTGCAAAAATCAAACGTTTTGTAATCAAATATCTGACTGTGCTTTAGTGTTTATGTTTGTGTGTATTCATATAAAATCAATTTTGCACAACATATTATGTGTAAATCCTATGAACATACATGTATACCAGTTAGATTTCAGTCATTGACTTCTCATATGATATCTTTGATTTTGTTGTCAGTCTGAAGATGCCCGACTCGACCCAGAATTGATGAAGGAATGTGGGGATGATATCAGACGGAGCTGTAGTGATGTTCAGTTTGGCAATGCAAGGGTGAGTACAAAGTTGAGGCACAACTTGGCAATGATTGCTGTAAACTCACTTTCAGGATATTGGCATTAGTTTGAAAGACTCATCAAGAAAGGATTGATTGATTGATTGACTGACTGACTGACTGACTGACTGACTGACTGACTGACTGACTGACTGACTGACTGACTGACTGACTGACTGACTGACTGTATCATAGGTCATCCAGCAGTTCATAATATATGTGAATGATTTAGTTTTAATATTGAGAATAAAGAAATTATATGAGATATGTGAAATCAATGCTCTGAAATCAGCAAAGTCTATTTGACTATATATTATATATCACCCAAGATACCCAAACAAGTTTATCATGTAGCAGAGTTCAGGAAAGTGAAGGATGATATCTAGAATCAGAGGCACTTCAGAGTTATGTGAATTGTATGAGCATATCAGTTATAGAATTGTTAGTACATCTACTTCACTAATTTTGTGTGGATTTCTAACATATCTAATAATACAGTGTTTCTATCCTGATTACTGACTGCATTGTTTTGCTTAATTATTGTATGTACTAGGTTTTGGAGTGCCTTAAAGATCACAAGCAAGACTTGAGTCAAAAATGCCACATGAAAATCTTCAACCGACAAAAAATCGAGGCTATGAATCCAGAAATGGACTATACTTTGATGAGAGCCTGTAAACGAATGATCAAGGTAACTTAGTGACACTCATGAGCATGACACTGCATCCACCATATAATTTATACTTCCATACACTGTTATTTCAGTGAATGAGGACTCAAATGGCTTGAGTCTTTGACTACTGTCTCTCATCGGCAGGCTTTTTCAGAACGTTGGGTTTGAATCCACCATAACGTCTTCATAATGAACCCTCTAATTAAAGTGAGCTTTCACTTAAAAGAGTAACACCACTCCAGGACATTTTCATAAGCTGTGAGTTCTGGAGAGTCATTTTATGCTTTTATACCACTTATGTTACAGTTACTTGCAGTTTAAGTTTAGAGAAACATCAGAGAAACTTGTCTAGCGACTTGTAGTGACAAAGGCACCTTAGCTTACTTGTATTTTCCTTGGCTGAATGAAGAAAATTATTGGGGAATAATATCTAACTGTTCAGCCCTGTCAGGCTTGTAATCCTTGACTATACTAAAATGCCGAATATCCTGCACAGTCCAACCAGATTTAGTTGCAGCCAATCAAATATCATTATGCTGTAAAAGGTCAAAATCACCATGATGTCAGCCTTTCAAGGCTGATTTATGAGACCAGCCACCTACTGTTATATTTACAGTAAAACATAAGTTTCTGACCTTACTTGAGCATTTTTATCAAGTACAAACAATTGACAAGTATCACCATAACAACAACCATTCTTATCACCAAAAGCAGAAACTGTTTGATTTTTTAATCTACATAATGACCTCTGTTTGAACTTCTAATCACAAGTTCAAGGAAACGCCTAAAACTTTTGATCTAGCACAGGCAGGTAGAGCCACAGAGTAGTGCAGATGTGAGTGGTAGCTGGTATAGTGGCAGTAATGTCATATTTTACATTAGTATGAGTCTCATAGTCTTATTAAGTGTTACAATAGATCCATCTGTGCGTCCGTCTGTTCGACCGCCTGTACACAGACTTATCTCAGACACGCAATATTGATTCCATTCAAACCAAACACAAAAGATACATGTTATTATAGTGTGACCATATTCACTTCATTGTTTGTAACTACATTCTATAGTTTGAATATTTATAGTATTTTCGAACCTTATGTTAAACATTTTTTTTTTTTTATCAGCAATTTTGTCCAGATACTGACCCGAAGGATATATTTATTTGTCTGAAGAACCACAAAACAGACCCAAATATGGAACCAAAGTAAGTACTCTGACATGTTCATTGTTGGTAACTATTTCATGATATTAGTTTAGTCCCAGGAGATGAAGTCCTGGAGATGTTCTGTGCATTCCGTGTCCATCCATGTCAGATGTGACCATGCATTTTTTCTAATGGGAAGACATTTTTTGTTGTCATACAAATCATCTAGGTATGGTGTTTGATTTGTCAATCACCTTAGCCTGAGAAATGATATTTGATTGGTCACTGTGACTTTCAATCACACACATGACATTTGATTGGTCAGTGGGAGACTGTCAATCACCTAAACATTGGTATATGATTGGTCAGTGAGACTGTCAATCACCAAAGCATAATACATTAGTACTAAGCGGGAGTTTTCCGACCCAGCAGAATGGATTAGAAAAATATTAGTAGAGTTAGGTTCACAAAATAGTTCTATTTGAAATTTGTGGGATTTGTCACTGCCAATGGTGACTGTCTAGTGCTACTCAATATGAAGCGATTTGACTAAAACTCGTGTGATATTTTTTATTTGATAGATGTAAGCAAGTTATTGGCAAACGACAGGTTACCAAGAATACTGATTATAGATTGAAGCCAGCTTTAGAGAAAGCCTGCAGTAAAGATATCCCTAAGTTTTGTACTGATATAGTGGATCAACACCACAACTCGGAAGATGAATATCAAGGCAAAGTTATCCAGTGTTTGAAAGAGAAGTTCCGTAAAAACGTAAGTTGTTGAAATTTGTGAATCAATATCATGAATATATATCCCCCCCCCCCAAAAAAAAAAATAAAAAAAATTTCCTAAGGAATGACACTTACATTGACTTACAGTCATAGTAAGAAATATTATTGACCTTGTATTGAAATTGCACTCAATTATTGCAAACTTTAAGGTATCATACCCCATGACAGCGCCCTCTATAGGTGGTGTCGTATCTCTGTGGTACTAGAATGATAGGTCATTTGTATGACATCATGTCTGATCCCAGATTATTGTAGTAGGCATTATGTTAGTATAGTTTGTATACCTACGAGAACAAAGGCCCAAGAATGGCTTCAGGTTCACACACTGCCACTTAAAATGTGCAGTAAGAGTGTGGGGGTATTTACTTGAGAATGAGGCAGGTGTCATGAGTTTCTGTTTGTCTTTGCAGCTAGATATGTATGTATTTTATAAACTAAGGTGCAGACAGATGTTTTGATATGTTTCAGCCTCCCAGCTTTACAGTATTTAAATGTACAATGAATTTAGGTCATCTAAGGTCAAGTGAACCCTTCCCTGGTCCTAATGTACACGTTACATAGACCACCATTGTGCCCTCAGAACCAATTTAAATGTATCGCTAATACACAGCAATTTCTGGTGACTTTCCAATCATAGTGCCTTATTCTCGACTGTGTGGTGACTCCAAAAAATTACATTTTTTTTAACATTATGACACAATTAAAATCCTGTCTTTCGTGAATGAGCAGACTGTAGGTCACACCAGGTCTTTGACCTTTAACCTCTACTAATGACAAGAAATCTTAATAGAATGTTTTAGTACTTCATTCCTATCTCATCATATCAACATGTATGACAAATATCAAGTTTTTTTTTTACTTTTGTTGTGTTTTCAAGCCCAGTTTGTTCTTTATAGTGCTTGCGTTACATGTGTATGTGTAATCTGTGTTAATGTTTTTGGTGTATATACTTATTAACTGGCAGTTTTATATCCCTTTTTGGAATCAGTAAAATCACTATTTTACTACCAAATCAGAGTGACTATAGACTTTCAATTCGGTGGCATCATGTTTTTTTACACCTTGCAAAAAGTTTTCTTGTTTTTACTTACATAAAACAAAATACAGATACTGGTAGCTCGCAAGCATATAAAATGTTAGATTTTATCTCACTGTGAACACAAATCAACATCACTGTTGGATGAAACAAGGAAGATTCAAACACAAAACTGTTTTATTTGTGTTCACTGTAAGATAAAGTGTAGTATTTTCATGTGCGAGCACACTATCAGTGACTGTATTTTGTCTGTGTAATTTGTGGCCTAAAAAACTGCTGTGATATGTACACAATTATAAACAACACACTGTGCCACCCGTATTTCAAATCTATAGTGGTTTGTGGTACATGTAGTACTTGCCAGTTATATTTGACTTGCAATGTTTTGTATGTGTGTGTCTTCAGCGTCTATCACCAAACTGTGAAGGTCAGATACGTCTACTGATGCAGGAAGCTGCCATGGATTATCGCATGGATCCAGTACTGAAGTCAGCCTGTCTTAGTACCATCCAGGAATTGTGTTCTGAGGAGTCAACTCAGCCTGGTGCTGGCAAAGTAGAAGATTGTCTAAAATTACGCCTATATCATAAGGCTATCAAAGATGCAAAATGTGAAATGGTAAGTCAGACATCAAACATTGGGAACAAGGTTATTATTTGTTGGAATCTTATGCACCCACACACAACAGACAGACAGACAGAGACAGACAGACAGACAGACAGACAGACAGACAGACAAGACATGCATGCAAAGACAGATGGACAGAAATGCATACACACACACATACATACCTCATACATACATAAGAGTGCAAAAGTAATGAGTAGAACAGTCCTGAACAGTCACATACAGACAGACACACACACACACACACACACACACACACACACACACACACACACACACACACACACACACACACACACACACACACAGTCATTTGCACATGCACACACACACACACATATTATTTTTTAGGATTTCAAAGTAGATCAAATCTATGTGACTTTTCCTATGTACATATACAAAAATGTAGGTTACCAAGGGGTCCAACAAAAATTATATACAATATATGGAAATCTAGGCAAGGTTTACCAGACTTTCCCAGTCTGTAACATTACTAGTGATTCCCAGACGTCAACCTGCATCAAAACTGTACATTGAACCCTATCATTCAATAAAATCTCTAAGACAAGTGACTCGCTCAGACTTTCAAATGACCAAATTTCAAGTTAGTATGAATTTGATATGGCATGAAACCTTTTTCCCTGAGGGCATATTCTTGTTTGTAAAGGATTGTTGATCACTTGCCAGTCTTATTGAGGTCAGTAAAGTCACTGTGTATATATACAAAGCAGTAAAGTGCTCCAAGCAGGCTAAGGTTGTCAGACAACTAGAAATAAGAAATGTGGAATTGAAAGTTTGAGTGATCTTTATTTTGACAAATAAACATTGAGCCAGGAGTAATGTTAAATGTTCAAACTGTGCATGAAATGAAAATATCGGTGTAGGAAAATGACGAGATATTGTAAGACATGTAGTAGACAGTTATATTGTATCAATCTGTCAGTCAATCAATCAGTCAGTCAGCAGTCAGAGGAATTGTATACTATTATTGCATTGTTTCCCATCTGTTGACTGTGCTGTGTTTGTTGTACTGCACTGTACTGTACTGTACTGTACTGTACTGTACTGTACTGTACTGTACTGAACTGTACTGAACTGTACTGTACATACATAATCTTGTAAAGTGCTGTGTTGTGCTGTGCTGTACTGTACTGTACTGTAATCTTGTAAAGTGCTGTGTTGTACTGTGCTGTACTGTGTTGTGCTTTGCTGTGCTGTACTGTACTGTACTCTTGTAAAGTGCTATGTTGTGCTGTAATGTACTGTACTGTACTGTACTGTACTGTACATACTGTAATCTTGTAAAGTGCTGTGTTGTACTGTACTGTACTGTACTGTACTGTACTGTACTGTAATCTTGTAAAGTGCTGTGTTGTACTGTGCTGTACTGTGTTGTGCTTTGCTGTGCTGTACTGTACTGTACTCTTGTAAAGTGCTATGTTGTGCTGTAATGTACTGTACTGTACTGCGCTGTTGTACTGTACTTTACTGAACTGTACAACTGTGCTGCACTGTGCTGCACTGTATTATTGTAATGTACTGTACTGTACTGCACTGTACTGCACTGTTTTGTATTGTTCTGTACTGTACCATAACTTTTACCTGGGAACTTCTGAGGAACTCGTGTATATTTCACCAGCTTACACCTGTTAAGCATCTACTCCATTTCCCATGTGTTTACCCTGAACACAAACTTATGAATAATAAACATAGGAAAGTCTAGTAGATTTTACTCTCTTAACAAAACACTGATTCTGTTACACTGCATATGTATAATATTGCCACTGCATTGAGATGAAAGGTCTTGAATCGCAATTACTATAGTGCTGTGTATTCAGCTCAGAGTACTTGTGTATATCAATATAAATTTTCCCTCTGTTTATCCTGCCAACAGGAAGTTGCCAGACTCGTTCATGAAGGTAGAGCAGACATCCATGTAGATCCCATTCTCTACAAAACATGTGCTTTAGACATCAAACACTTTTGTGTAAATATACCACCTGGGGAAGGCAGACGTAAGTATATATAGAGATTCGGTGCTTTATGTTTTACTTTACAGTAAGTTATTTCAACCTGCTATGTAACAGATCACGACTATTGGGACTCTTTCTGAGGTCAGAGGTCAATGAATAATTTATATTCACCCTGATCTCCACCCATGCATGATTGCAACCACCTCACATTGAAATGTACTGTACAAATAATGTTGCTTTGGTGTTTCATTCATGTAACATGATATCTTTTTAACACACACTCTGATTTCAAGACTGCAAATGTAAAATAAACAATTGTGTAGATGCCCCCCCCCCCCCCATGTAGAATTACATGGAGACAAGTAACCATGCTGATTAGCAGTAGGAAAGTAAACAATTGAAGCCACTAAAATCATCAAGTCTGCCTAATGTTTTCAGCAGACACCTGTGCTAATGTATTATCACTGTAAAAGAATAGCTATGCCTGTCACTTTTTAATGTGATTGGGGAAAGGATCCTGCTGTGTTTGTTGTGTTTCAGTTATTGTTACTCTAGAGTTGAAATATGTGTATCTTTGTGTCAAAAACATGATGTCCCCATGAGCGCAACACCAAACCAGTGTTGTTTCTACTGTAAATACTACATGTCCTCAGGCTGTGTGTTTGATGGTTGATGTACATATGCACTCTACTGACAGTATACTTGCAGTTGGTAATCACAGTATTGCTAGTGTGAAATATATCCATCTATCTATCTGTAGTTGAAACAGAGCTCACAAAAAAGGTTCTGTGCCCTAAAGATTGTGTTTTACCCACATCTTCTTTAACCATGGTAATACATGTAATATGTGTCTTTTGTGATCAACTTCTCATGAACAGCTGGCTTATGTACGTGTGGTTTACAACGTCCTTCAAAGTAGTGTTTCTAGTTTGTTGCAAATCAATACATGGTAATATTTGTAGCTCGTGTCCAAGGGAATTTTAGATCTCATAAAATCTTTCTTGATTTACAGGGGAATGGCATTCTAGGAAATAAAGGCACACTACGTGTTTTGAGCCATTTCAAAATCACCTACAATTGAGAGGTGTCTTACACTGAAAGTCAGGATTTTAAGCATTATGTTTTATTTTTTGTCTTCCAGAAATGTCGTGTCTTCTTGAAGTTTTAGAAGATAAAACAGTTCGTCTTAGTGTAGATTGTAAACGTGTACTTACAGAGAGAGTAGAAATGTGGGAATATGCTGCAAAGGTAATGTACAGTTGTCATCGATGATCATGCTTATACAGTAGAGTTCAGCTGAAGAATTACTTTCCAGCTTGGCCAAACAAGGCTAGCTAGGCTGGCATTAACACCTCACCGACATGTGTTAGCAGTTGGAAGGGTTAATGCCTGCCTCATCTCAATGTTAACACAAGCCTTCATATAGCACAGTGCCACACACTAGACTGACACTAATGTCTCACCAGCATGTGTTAGCAGCTGGAAGGTTTTGATACATACACCAGCACACACCATGCTGGACCCATGTTAAAGTCAAACTGACAATGAGCTAGCAAATTGGAAAGCAATTCTTTTGCCACAATGTACAGAAAAGTGGTCAGTACAGAACTAAACTGTCAGACATACTGATGGAGTATACTTTCATATATGTACCTCAGAAAGTTTTGATTTTGATCATGATCATTTGTAGATTTCACCATATAGTTCATGTTATTCTTGTACCATGTATTTGTGTATTGTATTTGTGACTGTGCATGTACATGTATGTATGTATGTATGTATGCATGCATGCATGTATGTATGTATGTGCGCATGCATGCATGCGTGTGTGCGTGTGTGTATGTATGTATGTATGTATGTATGCATGTATGTCTATGTATATATGTATACAAATTTGTGATACTGCAACCTGTGTTGTGTATAAGATGACTTCATGTAATATTTTTCAAGTATTCAACTTTTGAAAATGGCAGTGTATGATTTCCTCTAAATTCATTCTTCTTTTTTTTTCATTTCTTTTTTTATCCCTTCACAGATTGCTCCACCAGAAACACTTGCTGACCTGTACCAACAGATCCAAAATTCACCTTCTAAAAATTATTATCTTATAGTATTGTTTGGTGTAATTGGGGTTCTCTTTCTATTTGGTATGGTCTGTGGTAGGGCAAGCAAAAGAGTTCGAGCTGAACTGAAAAACAAATAATTTAATTTTGTACCATAGGGAGGGATACAGGTCTTTAGATCTTTCAAAAGTCATTGGTTAACATCACATGTGAGGTCTGCGTGCTGGGTGAAAGGTTGGGACATGAATGCTTTTGATATTAGGTGGTACCACATTTACAAGATGGTGGACATACAACAGTGGAAGTCTTGGTGCAAACTACGGTAGTTAGATAAACACAAACTCAAAGGGTTTTTCAAAACGTTCTATGACAAGTTAGACCTGAATGCAGAGCTAAGCCTATCCTTGTAATTGTAATGGTTTTTCTGTGAAAGACTTGGCATTGCGACGTGTATCAGCTATTGCAAGTTAGACCTAAATGCAGAGCTTAAACTATCCTTGCAATTTTAAGTTTTTTTGTGAAAGACTCAGTCTGCTTTCCGACATCTATCGGGATAACAATTTACCACTATGGCATCCATAGTTTCGACAAGCTAAGACAGACCCAAACCGAAAGTATTATTTTAACGATTACTTTGTAAAAGTGTTTGGTTCGTGACATCTGTTGTGATTGCTGTATTTGACTATCATGGTGCATGCCCTTAGTTTCAATTTGCTAAGACAGACACACATTAATTTATTATTGTATTGTTGATGATTACGCAAATGTGTGAAAGTTTCGGCTTTGCGACATGTATTGTAAATGCAGTATATGACTATGGCATCCTTAGTTTCGACTGCTAAGACAAACAAAAACTACATAGCTATTGTTGTGGCATGTAGAAGGTTCAATCAATGGGTGATAGTGGTGCCTCGGTTGTACTTACGTAATCATCCTGGTGTAAATATTTGCAGTTGTCGGAAATGTACACTGGAAATAAATGCAAACAAAAACATTGCATTGGTCTTCAGGTAGACTGAACTGGAACCTGATTTTGTGTGTTTGCTGTTGATACCAAGATTTCCACTGTTGTATTGTACTGTCATGATATGTGGTTCTGTTGTCTAGTATTTTCAAAAGCCTTTTTATTTTGTTAGTGGTGTTTTATTTAAATGTGTATGGTGGATGGGGGGGTTGGGGGTTGGTTGGGGGGAGGGGGGGTTATGGCGAAGTAAGGTTTAAACCAGAAATAGGGACCAGTCTGCAGAGGTGTACACTTGTCGTACATAAACTGTACAGCTTGAAAAAAAATCACGACAAGTGTGAAATATTGTGCACCAGATCAGTAGTAGTGGTGGTACAAGGTTATAGAGATACTATTGATATTAACACTTCAATGGTTTTTGCTGGGGTTTTGGGAACCTGTTATCTGCATGGATTTCTATACTTGTATACCATACTTTTGGTAGGGAATCCCAATAAGAGAAGAAAGGTGATAAAACTTGCATGGATTTCCATACCTTGTACAATAATTTGGATGGGGAATCTTGGTCAGGTACCTTGGGAAATATTTCACCCATTTGTAAAAAAAAAGAAAGAAAAATACTGTGTTGACAATAGGTTTGGAATTTGGGGTTTTACATTTAAATCTTTAAATTTCAATATGAACTCCTCACAGTATTACATAGCCTCAAGTCTTGCTAGTGTTGATCTAAAAAAAACAACAACAACAACACTTTGCAGATGCTTTTATCTCTCACTGTGAAGATATTATCATTTACGCAGACATCATTTTACACTCTGTAAAAGAAACATAACCCGCCGATTAATCCCCCAATCACAACAGCAGGCAGTACATCACCCCCAAAAGACGTTTATACGCAGCTAATAATGAACGACATATTCAGGCGAAATTTGTCCAATGTACATGTATATTTATTCTGTAGAATGGTAAAAGTATTGTAGATTTGATGTTTCTGCATTTACTTGTGGTAATCTAGATATCGTGGGTTTTTTTCCTTATGTGTATAGTGCTACGTTTTGGTGCATGATAAAAAAGTACAGTTATATAGAGTTCCTCATATTCCAGGAGTCAACTTTCTTTAGTTTTTGTAATGTTGTATTCTTTCCCAGATTTTTTTAAACCCATTTTTCTTTACAGAATCTATTTATTTCATAGCTGTTTTTTGAAAAATAAATAACAATTTGGGTTGGGGAGTTGGGGAGGGGGGTTTGAGTAAGGGGAGGGAGTTTGACAAAATTTTAGCCATTGCTAAATCGGGGATGGATATGTGTTTCAACCTCCCTTTTATGGATGGAGCTAAACAGAAATGTTTTTAAAGTTCACTTTGGTTGATTAATGCGATCACATTATATAACTCGTATTATACCAGCATAAGCCAAAAATATGGAATTTATACCCTGGCAATTCTACAACATGTGTCTATGTCACGAAAACATATGTCTACATCATTAGTTCTGCTGTGTTCGAAAGATGATTCAAAACGTTCAACAATTTTTCTTTGACATTACTGGCGTTGGTATAAATATGTTATTCTCCAATATTTTTCTCCGGAATGTACTCATCACCTAATGGATTTGTCACTACTCATCTTGCGATTCATAGTAATAAAGCCATAATAGGTCACTCGTATTTTCCCCGGCTGAATAAAGAAAAGTATTTGGGGAATAACAGCTAAATGCCTTTAACAAATTACACCAATGCCCCACTATGTGAATAACAATATGTCAATAAATGTGTATTGTGGAATATTACAAATATATATTAGATGCTTGCTTTATCCTATCATCAGCTGCAAAAATATATTTCAACAGACTTCTTTGGTCAGTCCTTGCCTTTGGCAATTGTTTGCATGAATTTCTTGTGTAAGTTTGAGGGTTGAGGGGGAATGGGTTGAAATCATAGAAATGGTTTAAAAAACTCATTTTTCTTCTCAAAGGCACTGGTAATATATGTACATTTCTTTTTTAAATGTTACACAACCATACAGTTTAAAAAATCATTCCACAGACAACTGTAGAATCATTAATGTAAGTTGTATTCTTAAATCCATTAGACAGGAAAAAAACAACTTGTCTGTATTTATACAATGAGTAGTTGGTTATATTCGATATTGAATAAGCATGATATGAGTTTTGGGCACTCATATATAGCCTATGAAGTGAATATTTTCGATGGCCAACACTTTACTTATTGCAGCTGTACTTTTAGTACTTTAGTTGAAGTTTGAACACATTCGGACAATGATATACCGTTAACATAGCATGTGCCTCAGAAATAGAAAATCAACTTTTACTGTTACTTTGTTCAGGAAAACTCCAACCCATTCTAAGTTATAACCAAGAAAAAAAATGAAGGGTCACCATACAAATTTATGAAATTACAGTCAAAATGATATCAAAATTAGGCCATTTTGGAATCCAATATGGCCACCAAATCCAATATGGCCACCGAATATTGTGCTAACTTTTTGGGAACATTGAAAAATGTCTGTTTTCTTTTAAAACAAGATGATGAATCCCCAAATTTCGTACTATTGTATCACAAGGACCAGGAAGAAGCTGTAAATGTGGCAAAATGTGGAGAGATTTTAATAATTCAGATGTTCAGAGGAGATGCATTCTGCCTTAAACAGAAAGTAGTGACTCAATTATAATTATAAACATCATAATAATTGTCTACATTTTGTTGTAAATGAAAATCATATGTGTACTTATTTGTTGCTAAATAATGTTTATACACTTGTGCTATCACATTGTTGACATGTTCATGTTGTAATCAGTGTTTTTCCTCCCCAGAAATCAGTTTACCATGAATTAAATATTACATTAATTAAATCTAGTTATACAGACAAGGTTTTTTTATTGATTCAAAAAAACGAAATTGGAAAAAATAAAATTGCTTCTAAAATCGAAATTATTCACAAAACTAGTGTACAGTTATGTAAGCTTCAAATGAATGTTTATTATAGATGGCAAGACTCTTGGTGTTTCTCTTCAGTTTGCTGCTAAGTTACTGTTGCTATGAGATAGTTGTCATAGTAACAATTATGCTATTATTTTTTTTTAATTTGACATTGGTTATGTCATAGACTTTTTTTTGAGATGCCTTGAATCTGCACTGTTATGTGTACACTCTTAGGATGAAATTTACAACTATCGTACATTTCGTTGTCCTTATACTACTATATGTCTTTGCAAAACAACAAACAAACAACATTTGGCATTCTTAGGACTTCAAGTGTCTTCTCTGATATTTACATTTAGTTTTATGGAAACAAAAACAATCTTTTAAGAAACTTTCATCCTGTTCAGATGTGTGCTTTTTCATGGCATTCCTAAAAGTAATCCTTCTGGTGGATCTTTTGTTTTGTAATTTTTAATTTTGCTGTTATTTATAGTTGTATTTTTGTACTAGACAATTCGTTAGATAATTTGTATTCGGTGAATAGCAGACTTTGTGTGCTTTTTGGGTCTAATGACTGTCTTCAGATTATTGACATATGTTGATTTCGTCATCTCTTTGGTGCCGGAACCGAGGGGGGGGGAGGGGGGAAGCCAATAATACTTTAATTTAAGTACACAAGCAGGTAATTAATTAATTTGTTTGTGCTAATCTACTTGGTGAAATGATTTGGGTAGTGAACTTTTGCAACATATCACTAACAAGAACTTGAAATGAACTGAGACATCGTATAGTATAGGACACCTCTGTATTTGATACGTGCTGCAAGAAATATCAAATATCAAAAAATACTAAAAACGTTAGAATGTTTTCGCCACGGTAATTTCTATCGTTGTCACACTCATTTTGCATATTACACCTTTTAAATGAATAGTACCTTTCTATGAGAAAATATGTCATTTGGAAAGACAATTTAACAGTCATGTGCTGAAGTGTTACTCAAATATGTTGCAGATCATTGTACAGTGACTTCTGCCCCCTACTGTTATTTGGTCTGAAAATGAACGAATTCAAGGTGGAAATTACAACGACAAAGGATTTTGTTGCACTGAATTTGAAGTAATGGCAAACTTTCAATTTGGTGGCTTTGGTCATTCTAAGATGTATTCGTAAAAGTTTTGGTAATTTTTTTTTGGTAAAAAATGTTGGTAATTCTACTTTTTCATCATCATTGTGCAATTTGGTATGCGACCACAGCAAGCTGCATGACAATAGTTATAACACAACACAAAAAGAGTATTTTTTACACTTCCAAGAGGACCGATTTAACAGGAACTATTAAACATGTTACATGTGTAAAACTTGTAAAGATACATGCTTCTAACAATTTCAATTTTAAAAACAAATGTGTTGTCTGTGCTGCACTCCTTTCACATTGCTGTAAAAAAAACACACACGTTGGATGCTGTCAAACACGTCCATACTTCATTGGCAAAAGAAATGTACAATTTTGGTGTAAAGATTTTATCTAATAAAATAACTCGGAGGAAGCAACATGACTGGACTTTTGACATGTTATGTATTTCACCCAATTTGTTGAACACATACATGTACATGACGAGGCAAAAAAAAAATAGAATTGTTTGGTTCCGGTAACCCCACCCAACCTAATTTTTTACTGCCACCCTAAACATTTTTTAGGTAATTCGAATAAATTGTCGAAAAATAGAGAGAGAGAGAGAGAGAGAGAGAGAGAGAGAGAGAGAGAGAGAGAGAGAGAGAGAGAGAGAGAGAGAGAGAGAGAGAGAGAGAGAGAGAGAGAGAGAGAGAGAGAGAGAGAAAATGCAAAGTCGCGCGAGAAATAGTGAGATTTGAAGACGATATTGCCCTCGTGTGATCAAAACAACATGGTGGAATACAGCATAGCACATCATGTCTTATGCCTATTTAGTACAGAAAAGTGGGATTACGTCGATGAGAAGTCTCTCTTGAACTCTGTAAATATGAAGAGAACATTTGAACATATCCTCGAAAATTAAAAAAGAAAGAAAATCCAACCTGCCCACACTTTTTAAATTGGGGTGTTATCGGAACCACACATTATTTTTTTTGGCCTAAACGGGCTATAACGTTTGCATTATTATAGTGTTACATTTTTCAATTCACACACCCTAGATTGCACTACTTCAATGGCGCTATGAAATACAGTTGAAACCAGTGAACCTGAAACAAAATACCCGGTACAATAACAACATATTACCATGTATAAGTAGACCACCCTGTTTCGTACTCAAAGACCATCAGCTCATAATACATGTACAACAATTTTACAAGAAAAATAGACTAGGTAATATTACAAGTAAGTGTTTGGTGGTCAAGTGTCTAATGTTGAAAAAACAACGTAATATTGCTATATTTCTCTGTCTTGCACATGAAAAATCTTCCTATCATTGCTACATGTTCTTTGCGTTAGCAATTATTATCTTGTAACGAATGTGTGCTTTAATGAATATTTCGACATTGCACAGAATCAGTGTCGTAATCAGAAGAACTAATTTGCAATGTAACAATTTTCTAAGATGTGGTGTCACATGCAAAGAAAATGTAGCAATTTGTCTATCCAGACAATAGAATGTAGCAAATTTAGTTTCTATAAATGTCTTGCATGACAATGAAAATGTAGCAATTTTGGTAAGATATTGTCTATCCCAGCCAATTAAATGTAGCAATGTTGGTGAGGCTTCATATCAAGCTATTAATGAAATGTAACAAAATTAGTAAGACTGTTGCCAAGCCGATGAAATGTAGCAATGTTTATTGTGGGATTTTTATCAAGCCAAAAGATAAAATTTATCATTTTTGCCTTGCCAGACGTTGAAATGTAGCAATGTTAGTAAGGTCGATGAAATGTAGTTACTTCTATTACAGTACTGTAATATATATAGTGCAATTTCTAATAAGTCGGGCGATGAAATGTAACAGTGTTAGTTACCAAGGTTGTTACCAAGTCGATGAAATGTAGTTACTTCTATTACTGTAATGTTTATAATGCGATTTTTAATAAGCCGGGCGATGAAATGTTATGTTGCAATGTTTGTACGATTTTTCTCAACCCAGATGCTTTGTTTCAGGTTAAAATGGTTTCAGTTGTAGCGATATATATACACCTGCTCTGTTTGGTCGGTATGCATGAGATGTGTCTCCTTCACAACTCCCACTATTGATAGAACCATACGGACACCGATAAAAGGCCCATACTAATTTAATATCAAATACAACAACTTCTATAGTCACACTACATAAAATTCAGCCCTTTTTGTTGAGTCCGCAATTAAACCAAACATTCCTATAAAGATCTTATCACAATTAAGGCTTATACTAATTGATATTTGTAGAGGACATTACAACAAGCAAGCTAATACTTAGTACCTTGTGTTCCTTTTTTCAACTGAACTGCAGAATGTTCCTTGCACTTTTAGATGGAAATAATCATATTCAAAGCCAGAAAATGATTGATATTTCAATTGTGCCACGGAGCATGAGATTATATTGGAGCTTATTACGCAGCCATAGACACATTATAGTTGTTGATAGACCTGCCATTCTACTTGTACATCTCACGTAATGGAGATTACAATGATGTCGGTATAGTGATACTGGGAGTACATAAAATGATAATAACTCAGGTGGGAACAGGAAGTCAGTGGAAATTAACTCATTATGAATATAAATATGATGTAATCCTGAAGATAATTATACGGTTGATAAAACAATACACACATTTCACATACATACATACATACATACATGTTCACACGTTGAACACTATTTTCGTAATAATAAACATTACCTCAGAGTGTATTTAGAAGGTGAATAAAATACACATACTACAAGGTAGACGGTATAATGGCAGGGGGAAAGCGATGGTTTCACACAGAAATACACTGAAAAAATACTAGCTCATCATGCAAGTTTGGAATAGTTGGGCCGAAGATAGGGATGAAGACGGAATGGACAAAAAGTCACAATAATTGTGGACGGTATTGCATTGTAGTTTGAATGGTGTATTTTACTACAACTTGCGAGAGGTAGACGGTACTACTATTGCTTCGTAATACACGACATTTCAAAAGTTTGAATGATGTATTTCATTTGCATGTAATTAATATGCTGTTTCTTTACACTAGACACAGATAAACAATTTCGCTGAAAGTTGTATTTTTGATGTCAGTAGCCAGGTTTACGTTTTATCAGTGGCGATTAAATTTCATATCACTAGTAGCACACACATGATGGATGTGATTGTATTGAGTAGTTTGTAGTATGAATGTCCTGCATAATAATATCAAGCAAATACAAAGTGGTATGAAATACACTGTACATTGGGATGTAAATTGCTATTTTCGTCGTGCAACATAGCGATATACGTGTGTGACATTGAATGTTGACACAGGCGTGTATCCAGTTTGTTGACACGTGTCAGCTTCGATTGGAAGTCACGTTGGCGTCAGGGTGTCTTGTCGAAAATCAAAACATAAACAATGGGTGTATGAACTTTTTCCTGGTAAGAATATGACACCATTGAAGTATTAGCCGGGGTACAAGATAAATGCCATCCTGGCAATACACGCCTCCTACGTCGGCGTGTATTTACCCGGACGGCATTTATTACTTGTATACATACATACATACATACATACATACATACATACATACATACATACATACATACATACATAGGTACCACACATACACACACACACAAACAAACACACACACACACACATACACATACACACGCCCACTGGGTTCACTGCAAAACCTTCTACATACGATATCATAATTACAGACAATTCAAAATCTACCCTCGGGTTAGAACAGTTTACAAACGAAATTATTTGTCAATCAATCCACGTACCGGTGTACGTTTTCATATTGATGATATGCATGAGTAGACAGAAAGTCACATTAAATGTATCTCGAGTGGGATTCAGTAACCATGGAAACGTTTCATCAATGATTGACAGAAACTGTCATCAGCGATTTAGAAAATGATTTTGTTCTTGACATTGATAATGGAACCCCTTAGGTGACTGAACTTTAACCCCCACCAAACACATAGCTTCACTTTGAGGCATCCAATCTGTACGAAATGTGTGCGGGCACTCTGTAAATATAATAGGTGTAATGCATGCATCGAATACAGCATAGTCACACGACAGACTTCGGCTAGGTCGTTCACAGTGAATATATTTTGGGGTCAGAAGGGAACGTTGAATAGAACCATATAAGTAGAATGCATGAGGTATGAGGTAATTGAAGAATCAACTAGAGAAGTCGAGGTTGAAGGATACGCGTTCTGCGTTCATTCTCGTTCTTTCGAAGACATATATAAACCAAGCTTATTTTCCTCAATTTGTAGCAAACCTACAAAATACACCAATAATGTACACTCGGGTCACATTGGTTCAGTTATTTTCCTATTACTTTTCAGGTTAATTTTCTCTATAGAATGTACTATCTCAATCAGCGATTGTACGAAGGATGGAAATAATATAAAACACATAAAGAGACAAAAAAATGAATTTAAAAGATTGCAGAATCACGAAACTGCTCTCAGTTGAAGCCATCAAGGTAATGAAATGAAGATATAGCTTCGACAATTGTAAAACTGGAAGTTTATTAACACTAAATATATTCTCATTTAGTTTTACTGGTTTTCTGTATTTCACCTTGCAAAAGCTATGAACGACAAACTTTTATATCGTTGTAAGTTCTTCTATTTAAAAAGGAATACCTTTTGTTTTCAACGATGAAGACATTGCCTACGGCTAAAGTTGTCAATTTCCTCTCATCGACAGAGTGTTACTCATTATAGTAATTGGTTAGGTTCACAGCGATGCTGAATAATGCCGCTCTTTTCGCGTGTCGTGATTTGAACAGGAAATGCATAAAGTCAAGTTTACTTCATGTATGCTTTAACGTATGGTATGCTCCTCGGAACTGGAAAAAAATCAAGAAAATTCAATCCCTTTTCAATAAAAACGAAGACAAGAAATGATCATGAGATGATGATGATGATGATGATGATGATGATGATGATGATGATGATGATGATGATGATGATGATGATGATGATGATGATGATGGTGGTGGTGGTGGTGGTGGTGGTGGTGGTGGTGGTGGTGGCGATGATGACGGTGATGATGATGATGATGATGATGATGATGATGATGATGATGATGATGATGATGATGATAATGATAATGATGGCGATGATGATGGTGGTGATGATGATGATGGTGGTGGTGGTGGTGGTGGTGGTGGTGGTAGTGGTGGTGAGCGTAACCTAGAATGCTTGAATCAACATGGGCTATCAACGACGCAATATGCAAGGTCACCAAAGGTCATCAACTCCAGATAAACCTTTAGCCACACAATAGTACTGTTAACTTACAACTTAAAAGTTTTTCCGATGCCTGTACAGTTTTCATCTTCATATTTGTAACTATAGAATCTTTTGACATTTATTTGGACATTATCATTGCACCATGTACTTTACTAGAAAGCGTTCGGCCAGCTACCTTTGTATGTATTTTTTAGGGTTTTTCCTTCAAAATGCTAACTGGGATTAAACAGAAATAAATGTTCCTTAGAAGGTGGTGGTGGTGGTGGTGGTGGTGGTGGTGGTGGTGGTAGTAATGGTGGTGGTGGTGGTGGTGGTGGTGGTGGTAGTGATGTTGGTAGTGACAACGATGATGATGACGATGACGACGACTTACCACAACTAGATACTTTGGAGACTTATTGACGAATAAATCAGTGTCTCGTGACAACTACAGCTATATCGCTCATACATTTACCGATTCCTGGGTTTTATTTACTATAAGATGAATAGCCTATTAGTTACAGACATACATTGGGTTATATTTTACCACTCATTGTCTATATAAAGCGACAAGTTCCATTGCCAGATTGCAAGAGTGACATAATACCATATCTAATATATATGTAATCAGTTCGAAATATATATACATAATATACAGTGTCATGAAAATATTTTACAACGTCAAGATCAGGACTTGTTCCCAGCCCGAGTTCACAACTGTCTAAATGTGTTGTTTTAGTCGAAAATGCCATTCATGGAAAAAACATAAGGTAATAACATGCACATATTGTACTTAATTAAAATCATGATGTGGTAGTCAACGACTTTCAAGAATCTCATGGACGAAAGGTACAAGAATATATTCTATAATTTAGCACACATGAAAACTGGGTGAGCTTAATTATACTCAAGTCAAAAGTTTTCCAAAAAGTCAGACTCGACCAAAGAAAAATATGCTATGTTTCATATTACGCTCAATAGGTAGGTAGATTTTTTATTTTATTTGTGAGTGTCTAGTTCATTTAGTTATGTTTTCCGTCGTTTTCCGTATGGTTTCTGTGTTATTGGTTTCTTCCCATCAGATGTGCAGCCATAACAGGTTAGGAGAACAGTTGCTAGTTGTATATTGTCTTTTTAAATTGATCGTGATTTTATTATCTTTATCTCGAATATATGGGAGAAAAATGTAGGATCGGTAGTAAAAAAAAACTAGATGGGATCGGGTAACCGGAACCAAACAATTTTTCTTACGCCCTAGCTTGTAACAGAGCATCGTAACGTCAGCATAACATATGGGTGTAAAACTGTATTAAAATGTAATAATATATTCAGCATAACATATGGGTGTAAAACTGTATTAAAATGTAATAATATATTCAGCGTACGTGACATGTCAACAGATATTACCTTCGTAGTGATCAATCATGACAACACCAACGTGTTTTCTATTAAATCTACATATAACACACATGGCTTGTTCATCAGTAGGTGAATCCAAAAAAAAAATTAAAAATAGTGAAGACCCCTGGGTGACACGTAGCTCATGTCACCACTAATTTCCATCAAAATACTCGTATAATCACTCAAGGGCCACTTAACAAATGACTCCGTATATTACATCAAGTTTATACGTGAATTATGCACGTAAATACATTCCATCCTACCCGAACAGTCTTTGCTACATCTGTAAGTTATTAGATTGGCATGCCTGGGTCTGTCGTCACGACAACAAGAGAACCTCTGATGTACCCTATAGGATGTAAGCGTTGCATGCGGTGTACCAATATATATAGTACAATGGAGCCAGCCAAGTTGAAACAAATAGTCGCTAGGCTCCACGAAAGCCTTACTCACATTTGTGCATTTTATTATCATGCTCGACAACTGTCTTTTTACTGACATCAGTAATTCTGATCATCTGGATTATCAAACACAAATCGCACTAACATCGTTACATGTTATCATCTGGTACGACAGACATTGAAGTACAATTGTTATAGCAGACATGCTTGCAAAAAATGGATACATTGTTATAATCTATATTATTTGTTGACGATCAGCTAAGATAATGATAGCACACACACAAGAAAATGTATCAATTTTGGTAAGATCTTTTGTCATCCTAGACGATAAAATGTAGCATTTTTTTGTAATATGCTGGAAGCGCCATACGATGACAAGAAGCAGTGTTAGTACAGAAATATATGCCAAAATGGATACATTGTTACAATCTATATTATTTGTTGACGATCAGCTAAGATAATGTTAGCACACACACAAGAAAATGTATCAATTTTGGTAAGATTTTTTGTCATCCTAGACGATAAAATGTAGCATTTTTTTGTAATATTCTGGACGCGCCAGACGATGACAAGAAGCAGTGTTAGTACAGAAATATATTAAGTACGCTAAACCACGTTTTCAAGTCGACTGGCTTCCATTATATGAATGTTGAGATATCCGTACTTTATTATTATATTAGTGACAATACAGAATTTCAGTCTTCGGCTACACCTATATAAGCTGCCGCAATGTCTGACTCTTTTTTCTTTTTTTTCTTTTTAAAAAAAAATATGTAATGTTTACTTGCATCGTTGCATTCAGGAAAACCAATATTGCGAGGCTTAACTTTCCCTACCACCTGTACCTTAAACTGGCACAAGCTAAGTTCATAAGCATTTTGCTTTCGTGATGAAAATACTTACATACACAACATCGATGTATTGATTTAATATAATGTTAATGTTTCGATGCATACCTTCTATTACATTACAATTTCTGTTCTGGCATTCTTAGAACTGTTGATTGCATAGTAGATACGTATGATAAATTACGTCACTGGATTGTTCATAAGTTATATCCTATTACCAGGTTTGAGTTCATTCAATTACAAGTGGTGGTTTGAGAGTGCATCAGTTAGTAGAATACTATGAATACCTTTTAGAATAAATAACATCCCTAAAACATATAAAACTCATCAGCTTGTGCCCCTTTAATATTAAACATAAATTTGATAAAAGAGACCTCTCAAGAGTACACTATATCTGTCTAGTAGAGACACTAATTTCAAGATAAATTACCTTGATTTTTAAACACGTCATTTTATTGGGAAAACGTGTTTTCATTTGGTAGCTTTAATGTAAAAATTTGACGACATCTTACAATTAGACCATGAAAAAAAAATATCCCTGGATAAAGCTGCTGTATTGATATCTTTTGGTCTCTTGTAATTTTCAAAGACGAAAGGATGACAAGTGAAGCGATCATGATTGAATGGTTAGAGTGGCTTGAATCTGTAAGTCTGTTAAAGTTACTGGTTCGAGTCTCGCAGCTAAATACAGTCCTTGGGCAAGATTTGAACCACTATTTTGCCTCATCAGTCAACACAGATGCATAATTTTCGAACTGCTAAAGAGAGAGGTTGATATGTGAATGATTTGATCATGTGCGCTTTTACAGGCTGAGGAGATTTACACTTCCGCTATCATTTGATGGAGGAACTGAGATTGATTGTATGCTCCACAGGGTGTTGAAGACGTGTAAAGTTCGTTGTGCCGTTATAGGTTTATGCCAAATGTAATCATTTGTAAAAAGCGTGTTCAGTACTTTGCGATGAATGTGTTAGTGAGGAATTCATTCATAGGAAGAATACAACAAATATCACTGTTCATGTAGTCATTTTTATTTATCCCAACCAATAATCAAACATAGCTTTCCTTACTTCTTATCACTAGCCTAATATACTTTCAAAGTCGACAGTTGATTTTACGGTCAAAAATACATTAATTACAGGCAAAAAATTAAGGTCTATCTTACCTAAGTTTTTTTTTTTTTTTTTTTTTTTTAGAACGAACGCATATTTGAAGTACGCCTGCCCAAGGCTGTAAGTTTGTAGGAGACATGAAACCACGCAAACATCGTCTTCCTTGAGGACGAGTCTTAAGGTGTGTCCTAATTTCTGAAATTGATGATTGCCAATGATATCCATTCTGCCTATCCCCAGGGACAGAATTAATCACCGTATGAAATCACCAGTGAAATGGTAAATTCAGTGATCCATACGTACCGGTATAAAGATTACCATAATCTGATCAAGATTTTAGACAGACAAACGTTGATTGCAGACGACACTCGGATGGATTGATTTCATCAAGTCATATAGCCAGTGATATACTCACTAAAGGACATTTCACCTTCTTTCAAATAAAACGGGACTGCGGCGTTGAGCCTGGGTAATAATTATGAAGGGGGGGGGGGGGTTGATGCCATAGGGAAACGTTTCCTTTATATTGTAATAGAAAAGATGGAGAAGATAGATACCTTAGGGATGGAATGCTAGTTTTGAATATTTTGTGTATTTATCTGATTCATCGAAAATAAGATAAGGTCGTGGTGGTGCATCGAAAACATGTCAGGTTCTACCTCAGATATAATGATCTTATAACTAATGGATTGATTTTGACATTTGACCATGATATTAAAGGTTAATGTCAAATTGGATATACAAACCAGAAAGGTGTATCGAAGTTACAGATATACACAGTAATATAGGCATGTACACGTGAAGGTCTTGTCGGTACATATCCTTTGAAGACATGTGACTGATTCTATCCCTGTATAAAAAGTGTCTGTGATATGGCAACAACTTACTTAATTTAGACATTTAACCTTGAAAGTAAAGGTCAAGGTCAAATTTGATATACCACTGGGAACGATTTCAACTATACACGCACAGAGTTAGATGAAAGCACTACATGTCCTAGTTCATGATTGGCATACAACTGTTTTGGAGGAGAAATATTAACAATGTAGTCCATGTATAACATGATTGGATGAGAAACTAACAAATGCCACTCCCTACCCCATGCAGCGTAGTTAACTTTGTTAAAAACTTGAAAGTTAAATTATAGGTAGGCAGTTAGAGTCCAACTATAAGGCCTTACATTGAATCATCAACAATACACTTAAAGAATGTTATTTTCCACATTTTTCCCAACCAATCAGAATGATGCTAAGCATGCATTCGAGTTAATACAGCTCTGCTAGCTCCCTTCTATACGATGCCCTCAATCTTTTCGAGAAATATTTCACTATTCAGTTTTTCAATCTGCTAAACGTTCACAATGAAAATTGAAGACACAGGGGGGGGGGGGAAATAAAATGTTTGGGATTTAGAGAAAATCATCTCGGATTCCTTCCGATGACACGTACACCCACACTGACGACCACAAGGGACAAATGACTTTAGGAATATGTACAGATGCATTTTAATACCAATCGCATAAGAAGCTTACTGGATATTCAAAGTTGGGTGATTAGACATTCTCGTGTACTGAGTGTGTTCCTAATAACTTAAATGATAATATTCATTTTTTTAGATTACTTATTTGTCCAAAATGACTACACGCTTTTCGTTATTTCATTCTTTCCTCGAACAGAGTATGACGGGAAGAGTATTTTATTACACCCATTCTTAATAGCGTATATTGAATAAATCCGCTAAATAGAATTCTATAACTTCGTCTCATATGGCATGCACAAAGACACCAAAATCCTGTCATTTACCCAAATCTTTCCAAATTGTCCTATTTAATAGATGAATGGATAGAAACGGTTGAAAAAGGAGTTAGGCTGGGATTCGATAATGATTTGGCAATCATTATAATAAATTGAATACGTATAATCAACAGAAATAAAGACGCCTATAGCTGCGGATATATATAAAGACGGCTTCTCGTGTGTGTGTGTGTGTGTGTGTGTGTGTTTGTGTGTATGTGTGTATGTATGTGTGTTTATGTATGCATGTATGTATGTATGTATGTATGTATGTATGTATGTATGTATGTATGTATGTATGTATAGGTAGGTAGGTAGGTACGTACGTACGTATACATACATACATTCGTGGGTATTCATGTATGTCCTATGGCCATTATCCTTCCATACAAACACCTGATGTGTGGTAAGGCGATAAAACATTTATCAAAGTCTGAAAAATCACATTCAGATTTTTTTTATTATTCCCATATTGGAACGATGTATATATAATTTAAAAGTAATGGGATTGCATATGGTACAAATGTCACTCGTAGAAAGTGTCAAGCGAACAGATGGAATGCTGTATGCTTCGTCAATACTCAGGCTGAACACAGTGTATCATTTTCCTACACTTAGCAGATGTTTTTTCAAAGTATTTTTAGTTTCTGTTACTCTTAAGATCCTTGACGCATATGGACAGTTGATCCGAATGTGAAGTCGGTGGGGACGGGCACGCAAGTGTTATAAGATTACTTACAATTCCTTATCTGGTCTGTGTTTTTCATCATAGTGTCAAGTAATGGTCCACGTCATGAGATCAATTTGTTTATAATAGTCCGAGTAATGCTGCGAGGACGTCTTCAATAATGATGCGCGTTTCGCACCGATCAGACAAACAAGGTATATGAGTTTGACTATGACGACACGTGCTCAGCATACTTATCATAAACCCTCAACCTTCCACCGATCATAGCCGCGGCCCAACATTTCGCAACATGGCGTCGGTGCGTTCACTCTACCTCCAAGCGGTTCTCGTAGTATCGCTTTTACATATTCTTCTTGCTTCAGCAAGTAGAATTTATAATTTGATATTCCTCTGTCACGATATTGACGGTATTCCAGGCCAAGCAACAACTTTAGGTGCAGCGATACCAGTTGCTATTAGCAAAGTCAACAATAACGTAACCCTCTTGCCTGACGTTGAGCTGAATTTTACCTGGGAGGATACCGAATGTGATATAGGTGTTGCGCTTGACAAAATGATCACGGCAGTTCAGAAGGAGAATGCGTCGATGATTGTGGGCTCGGCGTGTAACGATGTAACGTTGACGGAAGCTCACCTTGCCGCTGTGTGGAATTTTCCAATGATGAGCTTTATGACGCTCTCGCTTGAGTTGAGTGACAAAAAAGTGTTCGCTACCCATGTACGAAGTGTGTGCCCCGTCACACAAATATCGGAAATTATCTTAAAAGTGTGTCAGTTATTTGGATGGAGGCGTATTGGTATCATCGGTAGCGAAGAAGAAGTACCGTGGCTAGCGGTGAACCAAGCTATTGCACATGTGTTCGGAAATGCCAACATGACCGTTGCAGAAGACATTATTTTTGACACTAGTAGGACAGATCTTTACGCCGAGAAACTTGAATATGTCACACAGAAAGCAAGAAGTAAGTATGACTCTGTGGATCAAAACGAGAAGAAGCTTACCTGATAGATAGATAGATAGTATATAGTTGAAGGTTTGACAGAAATTAAGCTATAATCCATGAGTGCTGCCTCCAGCAAATTTGTGTTGACAGACGAGATGGAATTACTCATTCGAGGATTTAGTTTAGAAGTACTTACGACGGACTTTAACGTTGCACTTTAAAGATATTTGAGGATAAATTTGCACAGCCTTTATTTCTATCGAATTTCAAATATAGCGAGTTGATATTTCCAGTACGATGTTTATAAAGATGCAATATTTATGACCACTAAAAGGGGAAACTCACTCGCTCTGCTAGCTACGTAAGGTAGGCAATTGCGTAGCAGAAATAATGCAGGAAATACGCACATTCAGTTATTGAGCGCGCGCGCGAGAGAGAGAGAGAGAGAGAGAGAGAGAGAGAGAGAGAGAGAGAGAGAGAGAGAGAGAGAGAGAGAGAGAGAGAGAGAGAGAGAGAGAGAGAGAGAGAGAGAGAGAGAGAGAGAGAGAGAGAGAGAGAGAGAGAGAGAGATTTTTATTTGTCTGCCCAATGTCTGGACGATAGGAACTTACAGTTTTGATGTACACAGAACTAGAAGTGGACAGGTGAGTAAAAAGGTCGAGTGATCACACGAAGGTTTTTATTGTAATAATACGTTTTGAAGGCGGGGACCACAAGAAGGTTGTAATCCTATTAGTACATTCTATAGACCATACTGTACCATACTGTGCATGTGTTGACTCGAGGGCTATACTCGTATCGTGTTGCTGTTATTTTCTATCGCCAGTATTTTTCTCATTCAAACGGTGAACGTGCTCCTCATCATTCATTAACATCGATAAATGTTTACTGCAATGTCCTTACGTCAAGTGGGGTATTTCATGCAATTCCCCATAAAAAAAATAGTACAACAATGGCTTTGATATATGACTTACTCGTCAAACCACAGCGACATTCCATTACGTTGTATTCCTATAGTCATCATTATAAAATGATAAACGGGGTGACTATGCAATGTATCTTTCCAAGGTATCGTATCTTATACTTATGGGTCGCATTCCCTACTGCTGTCTGCTTCCCAATGACGTATGCATCAATCGTAAGAATTTCACTTAATTGGTCAAATTTATACTTCCGTAATCAACTTCTTCAAATGCAATAACATTTTAAGTATTTCTCTTTCGGAATTGCACAGTGGGACACTTCCGAACATCAGCGTGAGACTAATCGAATCATTTGACGTAAACTGTTAGGCCCTTTGGCCTGTGATTAATTTGTTTCAACAACTTGTCACCAAAGGTACAATTTTCGAGTTTTCTAAGCTGCTGAGTATCGGCCGTTGTAGTAGGGTTCAAGTTGTAATCTGTATTACACTGTTACATGGGTTCCCTGTGCAGTCAATCAAAAGTTGTGATTATATTAAGAAATTATTAGTACACAGCATGCAACACATTGTACTACTAGGAACGATTTACAATTTCAAGATCGCCCCAATAAATAATTTTAGGGTGAGGAATAAGCTTAAGCCGATACTGATGAGGATCATTGAAACGGCCAATGCAATCATTTGTTGTTGTTGTTGTTGTTGTTGTTGTTGTTGTCGTCGTCGTCGTCGCCGCCGCTGGCGTTGTTGTTGTTGTTATTATTGCTGTTATTATTATAAATAAAATACAAATAAACAAATAAATAAATAAAACAAAATTATTGGATGGCCTGCTTGTTTGTTGTTGTTGTTGTTATTATTATTATTATTATTATTATTGTTATTATTATTATTATTATTATTATTATTATTATTATTATTATTATTATTATTTATTTGTTCGTGTAAGGGGAGTAATATTATCGTTGCCAAATACATTCAGTCTCATCATGTTCTTTCTTATGACGAATCTTAAAAAACTGTAGAAACGTGATGAAATTAACCTACAGCTAGCATACGTTGCCATGGCATTAATTGAAATGTACATGCTAGCCGTCTCACTAGTATTTAATGTCGTTTGTTTAAACAAAGCAAAACATGGCGCGTTACAATGCCAGATAGTACCACAAGCTAAGGAGCTAGATCAATAGTTCAATGTAGGATTAAAAAAATGTTTTTTACTTTGGGTGTTTTTTTTTAATTTTAGTTATCATCCTACAAAAACGATTTTACTTTTATTGGATCTGTTTTGTACCCTTGAATACAAATATTTCCTAAAATGTCGTCGAATTGAGAAATGAAAAGAATGTTTTGCTATAGTGAATGCATGGCACTAAAATACATTTTATGTGTTATGGAGAAGAAAAGCAGGACTTATGAATATTCCAAATGTAAGACAAATCCTCCTAGGTGTTGAACAACTGTCATTATTATCAAAAGTTTGTTATTCTTGTTGCTAAGCATTATATTTATATTTCAAAGTTTAGAAAACGAAAACCAGATTTGATGGCATAAAAGAAAATGTGTAGAGTTTCATATTATATTGCGGTTAGCAAAAGTAAATTAAATGCATATATTAAGAAATGGGACAGTTTTTGAAATTGATAACATAAGAAAAGTTTCATGAAAAGAGTTTGTATCTTTGTAGTAAGCCCAATAAAACGTTTTTTTTTAAATACAAAAAATACATTAACTTGTCAATAAAATCTATTTTTTTCCTCACTACGTACTGGTTTTGTATTCATAGCACTAGATACTACTACTTTAGATTGAAATTGATTGTGCTGTCTAAAAGACTTAAAGTTAGAAGGTGTGTGGGGGGGGGGGGGAGTCCGAGGTCTAACTCAAAGAAATTTATTATTTTTTAATCCTACATTGAACTATTGGTCTCGCCCCTAACTAACCAACCCAATAGTATAAATCGATTAAGTAAACATTAACTATAATTCTTTCAAGTGCAATACATTGTTTTATCCGGCCTTGTTACTGATCTATAATAAAACATTGTAAGCTTAACTACATGAGACGTGTCCTAGAATTTAAAATCAATACATATACAATTAGATGATGAAAAGAAAACAACAGGTTGAATAAAGCCAATAGGAGTGTTTGTTATACTCCATGGTTAGAGAGAGATTGTTCACGTGCACATTTACGCCAACTATAACTTCTTAACTAGATGTTCTCAGGAATCGAACATGCACAATTGAATTTAACAACATACAGCATACTTTAATTTTCTGTACTAATATTGAAGCATTGCCTGTTTTCCCGGGGGAAGATGGGGTGAGGGTGGAGGTCTCCAAGGTGTTGCATGACATTCTGCGAGTAATCCACTAACAAATAGTATACATAATAACGCTCTCTGTCCAGAAGGCATGTAAGAGTTGTAAACGACACGTCTGGTCTCAGCGAAGCGAACTGCATACATTATACTATAAATAACGTAATATTTTGATTTCATGTAAAATGACGCTACATTTAGCTGTTCTGTTCTAAATTATAAATGGATATAGAATTTCTTGAAATAATGTTACTACCAAACCAGAGTGACTATAGACTTTCAATTAGGCAGCTGGATGTTGTTTACCTCTAGCACAAGTTTTTTTTTTTGTTACAAATTACATAAAACAGAATAAAGACGCAGGCATATAAAGTGAATCAGATACATTTTATCTCACTGTGAACACAAATCAACATCACTGTCAGACTAGACAAGGCAGATTTTTAAAACACAAAACTGGTTATTTGTGTACATAGTGAAATAAAATGTAACAAAATATTGTGTGATTCGTCGCAAAAACATTCTATGGGAAGTTTAAAAAAAACAGCATGCCACCTACTTGTAAGGCTATGGTCTTTCTGGTTTGGTTGTATGTATGTCATTGCAAGTCTCTTCGAGTTTACAGCAGCGTTCGATTATGGAGTGAATATAACACTATGACTATGTGGGTATTACGAGTCTCAGGTGCGTTAGTCAGATTACAATCCCCTCTCAAATGTCATTTATATTTTATTCTGTTGATTTAAGTTCTCCTTGTCGGCTTCTTTACTGTGCATCGGCAAAAATCGATTTGGATCGGGTTTCTCAAAACTCACATTCCACGCTGCGTTTGATAGTTTCACCTATGATTAATGTAAAGGTAAAACAGACGAGACAAGATGTCGCATTTAGTTATTTTCCTATATGTCAACGAAAAGCCTTCTTGCGTCACCCAGCATGTATGCAGACACGACCTTTGTGCATAAGACAAAAAATATCACAGCAATAACTCCAATGATTTCCAAATATGCATTGGATTACATTATTTAGGCTATGCGACGGTTTAGTCCCAGTTCTACCTACGTACGTGCTTCTGTATTGATAACTTGTATAATTCATGATGAAAAGGTGTAGTGTGGCAACGTTGGTCTCCGATCTATAGCTATTTGTCATTTTCTGATGGATGTGATCTAACACAGCTCACGACTACTGTCACTTTGTGTTATCTTCCAAGACCTATAGAATTCATACTGAGGAGTATTTTACTACTTTTACAATAATCAGGACACACTGATAATCTTTGTGTGTGATTTCCTCTAGGGATTTCCTGTAAGATTGGATGAACTGTCGAAATGTACTACTTATAATATATGTGTCTATTTCACTCTATAGATACACACGTATGTACGTACGTACATACATACATACATACATACATACATACATACATACATACATACATACATACATACATACATACATACATACATACATACATACATACATACACGTTTGCTGTTACCTTAGACCAATATAGTGATCTGAGTTGTCCCACAATACAATACAATACAATACAATACAATACAATACAATACAATACAATACAATACAATACAATACAATACAATACAATACAATACAATACAATACAATGCAATGCAATGCAATACAATGCAATACAATACAATACAATACAATACAACGCAACACAACACAACACAACACAACACAATACAACACAATACAATACAATACACCTTTCGTTATAATAATAAAAAGCTTAGCTACAATAAGGATACATTGTTAACCACCTGTTAAATCTCTCATTTTAATAGTAAACCCTTTTAGTGTGTTACTCTATCAAACTTTAATTCGTTTCTGTCATGTAATGGATGATGGTACGTAGTTATAGGAAATGTAGGATTCTAAAATGAATTGATTTTAAATCATTTTGTATCATTTTGCGAATTCGCAAGGTACGTACGTACACACACACACACACACACACACACACAAACAAACACGCACATATGCACGCACGCACACATACACACACAAGACACACATATATATATATACGTCCGTCCCTGTGTTATTTGCGCGCGCGCGCGTGTGTGTGTCTGTGTATCTGTGTGTGTGCGCGCGCTTGCAAAAGGATACTGTCATGATGGAAAAACTATCAGTGTTATAGACTAAAGTATATTACATTTCCATTGCTACTTGTACGATATCACATCCAAATATTTCATCTGCCCGAAATACCTGATTCTCGTTAACATCACAAACCCGTACATGTTCTTCAGATATAATTCCTCCAGTCGAATTACTCCATCTGCGATCTTTGGCTTAGATTAGCTATTATAATCAACCGAAGTGTTACAGATGGCCAAACAGACTACAGTCTCCTGATAACAGTCTCGGCCCTCGGAGTATAGAAGAATTAGCTTTCTAAAATAACAGTCAACGCCTAAATAGTAAATCTTTTAAATAAATGTTTTCCCCTGTGTTGTACAGATCTGTGCTCTTTTCGTCTCTGTTTTTAGTTTTCTGCCGGCAAAATTATGTTGCCATGGCAATGTTTTAATATTTACATTGTATCTACGTATATAGACAAGACATACCCAACCTTCATCAGACTGTCTGTCTGTCTGTCTGTCTGTCTGTCTATCAGATTATTTATCCTCGGGCCGGAGAGAATTTGTTTTTTTCTGTATAATACTCATTAACAATGTTTCATATTGTCAACCACACATGACCCATGTTTTTTTTTCAACTATCAGATCTGATTCCACAGTCTGATTGATTTTCTTTACCCTTCAGTGGATATGACAATGTCAAGGGTGTGTTAACCTCGGGTAGCTCAAACTAACACAGATTGCTATTCTTCATTTATGTTGCATGTAGTACCATATGGTTACGATCGACGTATAGAGCAACTCAGAAAGTTAATGCACTGACCAATGACAGTGCTTTGGAGGTCACTCTGAACATCGACCTGTCAGCAGAATTGATATAAACATATATTCTACATTAGCTAATATGTTACTACTAATATCCACCTCGTACGTAATAACGCAATGGAGTTACAAATAAAGTGATTTCAACAACATGGGTTCGTTCTCTGTAAAAAAGATAGAGGCGTAATATCTGTCTGTATGTATGTATGTATGTATGTATGTATGTATGTATGTATGTATGTATGTATGTATGTATGTATGTATGTATGTATGTATGTATGTATGTATGTATGTATGTATGTATGTATGTATGTAAATATGAACTAATAGCGTTTTTTTTTTCTTAATTTGACCAGTTATTTTGGTGGTTGGTGATAAGAATATTACCAGAGATATGCTACTGGCGGCTTATGACCTTGGTTTAACAACTGGTGACTATGTATTCTTCATTGTGGACCTTTATCCAACCCAAGACTTTGCTGTAAGTATTTTATTTTTACTCAGAATGTGTCTAACGAGATCCCTCGAGACCTTACGTGATTTCAGTCGTGGCTGAAATTCCTTCGCGCAGTGTAACTGATTGTTACACTTAGTAAAAATGTCGAACGTAATGATAATTCGATTGGATCGAATGACATTCTCAATGGATGATATAACCGTCACGACTCGAAGCACGCAAACATCTTAGTATTAACGTTTATTTATGAGGGTCTGGGAATCTCAATCCGTCACGGTCTTGCAGATTATGTTTAGGTACATGTATTGACGAGACGCTAATTTGGATGAACGGGACACACTGATCGTGATCGCTATTTAAGAGATAAACAGAGCATTATAAACTGTAACCACTAGACTAATATAATAAACGCACCAAGATAGATCGTAGAAATTAAATATGCGTCACCCGTTGAAAACTTGACAGTGCTACCGAGGCTTTGTCTGAATAAACTCGTTCTATAGGGATCTCATTAGATTAAATCACGGGCAAAGTCTGTATAAGTTATTTATCTGAGTTTAAGACTTGCGGAGAAAAACATGTTGTTTTTTTCATTCAGTCTCTATTTCCTGACGTTTGCGTCTGTTCCTATGTCAATATCCCAATAGAAATCCTCCTTTAAAAACTAATTCCATGTATGATTGCAATCGATAACAGTTCTGATAGCACCATATATTTCTTGGAGGCGGTTGATATGTATGCGAAATCGTGACTGTGTTAAGTTCGTTTTGCCTTTGGCTTTTGAAGCTAAATATTATAATTTCCTGACCTAAGAAACATAAAATGAATGAAGGGATAGAACGCTGTATGTACTGTTTTAGTAAGCAAATTGCATCATTTTGACTGTGTATAGCTCGAGGTACATATAGTTGCAGTATAATGTTTTACATTCATGTTCATTGGTAATATGGTATCGTTTGATATGAAGGCAGTAGAAAAGTAATAGACTTGTTCGTTCGTGTTTCCAAACAAAATATTTGCTCGAGGTATAAACACACAATGTCTCGCCATGTCGTCTTCACCAGTCATCCTTCCAAAACAAATGGACATTTCCACTGGTGATTGAATGTCTTGGACGGTGACTGAAAGAGGCCTGGGATTTATGATGCTGTACATCCACAGATAACTAACACCATACTTGTCTGTGTGTCATCATATTTGAATATAAAAGTCACAATGTTACAAATATTGACATTGTATTATAAAAAAATATATCAATCTCTTCGTAGTCTTTGGAATGATGAAATTTCATTAAAACCATGCAATAAGTATAATTGCTTAGTAGCAATTGCAGATATCACATCAGATATCACGTGCTCAGAACACCTGTATTATTGGATACTTATCAATGTTCATAAGATGACAGTATTATGCCCATCATGTTTTCAAGGGAAATATCAATATTGGATGAGATTCCATATTAAGACTCTCTTTATAGTAATGATCATACATCAAACTAACAAAAAATAAACTTGAGGGTTGATATAACAAATAACCAACGTGTACGTGTATAACCGGTGAAATGACACACGCACTGCCTGCAAGGTCACGTATATTCGATGTCCCTGTCGTACACATTACTATATTTATTCTGACGCATGTACGACACGGCCTGCTGGCAGTGTTCATGGACAGCATGCTAAGGAAATGCTATTCACATCGAAACGTTGATGTAAAACGTTTCTCTTGGGATCTGAACTAGTGTTGCAACGTTGACTCGAAACATTTCAACTCGTGCATCGAGTTATTATATAAGCTTAAGCCGAGAAATTAAGAGAGAGAGAGAGAGAGAGAGAGAGAGAGAGAGAGAGAGAGAGAGAGAGAGAGAGAGAGAGAGAGAGAGAGAGAGAGAGAGAGAGAGAGAGAGAGAGAGAGAGAGAGAGAGAGAGAGAGAGAGAGAGAGAGAGAGAGAGGGAGGGAGGGAGAGAGAGAGAGAGAGAGAGAGAGAGAGAGAGAGAGAGAGAGAGAGAGAGAGAGAGAGAGAGAGAGAGAGAGAGAGAGAGAGAGAGAGAGAGAGAGAGAGAGAGTACCCAATGTGGTTACACAATGTATAAATACACTGGTCTGTATACATGTATATATATGTTTGTTTGTTCGTTATTTCACTGTAAGTTTTATGTTTTCTGCAAACCCTACAAATCGTACAACTAACAGTCTTTTATACAGTCTTCTCCGCTACTCAAAAACAATCTCGCAATGGGAAAAGGATAGCAAGATAAATAAGATATTGAACGTGCATGCATTGTCAGGTACTTGAATGACGTCAGAACTGTATTCTATCGTCCATGCTGCATCAAAGTACAATGTGTGTTGGTCCAGTGTAACTAATTTTTTTTTACAGACTAAATGACTCTTTTAAAAGCAACTACGTGCACATTTTAGAAGCAAAATACTAAATCTATGGATACTGCATATGAATACTAAAAGCATTTACTAGTACGAGATACTGAATAACGCCGGACAAATATTGTGGGGTTGTACTCATGCACACACGTTCAAAAAACATGTCGATGAATTTGTTGACTTCACCTTGCACAAAAATGACACTATTCCGGTGGACAGCAGTACATATGATGTATACTGATAAATTGTATTATGAAACGTTTGCACTTAAATGAATTAGTATAAACGAATGAGCTGAGCTCCCCCATTAACAATGGGTCAATTTGATAGAAAATGGCATGGTTAAGGTGTGTAATTAAGTACACTGTAGGATATTAAATGCTGGACATGATGTCTATTGTTGTAAATTCCATGCGTCGTTATTTCATCATATGTTGAAATTTACATTAATGGGAAAAAGGGCATCATGACAATTTCCTGGAGAAAATTTTATATCAGTGAATGAAGGACCCACAAATAGACGGTTTCTGAATATGTGTTCTCTGTTTATGTCTAACGACCCAATTAGCCGTTATTAATAACATATCACTTCTTGCTTGAATGAAGTTAATTTCATCACATAATTCAATCTGTAGAAAAAGTGTATCAGAACGTTTTCAATCTAAAAAACAAAAAAAAGAAATCGGTCAGAAACATGGTTATTGAGAAATTTATCAATGTACAGATAATTGACGTCATTTGTCATGCCCTTCTCTATTATAACTTTAGTGTCTGTAAATGTATGTTTAATATTCATACATTAGTGAGATGGAAATATAGTAATATAATTATACTATACGACGCGACTCGATACGATACGATTCGATGCCCTGCGATGCGCTGCGATACGATACAATGCAATGCAATGCAATGCGATGCGATGTGATGCCGCACCAAGCAATACAATACAATACAATACAATACAATACAATACGATACGATACGATACGATACGATACGATACAATGCAATGCAATGCAATACAATACAATACAATACAATACAATACAATACAATACAATACAATACAATACAATACAATACAATACAATACAATGCAATGCGATGCGATACAATACAATGCAGTACAATACAATACAATACAATACAATACAATACAATACAATACAATACAATGTAATACAATGTAATACAATACCTCACAATACAGTGTTGTGCAGTGCAGTGCAGTGCAGTGCAGTGCAGTACAATATTTATATATATTCTCCTGGTATGTATTGCTCAAGTTATCCGTGGCCTATCAATACCAGTGTAAGGGAAGAGTCAGAGTAGATTTGTTGGACAATGCGAACATTCAAAAAAATCAATATTCAGTTAGGATAGCAGATACTGCACCAAATGAAATAGTGTCGTACGCGTTCTAGTCCTACACGTCTACAGATAGTTATAGGCTATAGAGTAGCGGAGTAGCTTTTACTTGTCTGAGAGGCAATTCATGTTCTGTTCCAGCTACAAGTTTAATGTCTTGTACTATACTTAATTAACTATTCTGGATCTGTTCACCTTAAATTAGTAAATGGAGATATGTGACATCGGAAATCCACTTCTCACAACTAACGCTGTTAAATCTCCCGAGATACATTATTCCATATTACTTAGAGAATACACAGGGGATGTCATTCACTTTACTTTACTTTGCCTTGTGCAGTTCAATGTCAAAAAGACCTTCTATGAAATTCAGTTCTTGTGTACGTACATCTCGAATCTGTCATCAAATGCACCAGTTCAGAACTGACTGACGTACAAAAAGTATGCAGTTCTGGTGTATTATATCGTACAAGTGGGTATACCCATGGGTGGGTGAGTTTTGTTATGTTGGATGGACTGTTGGAGGTGTGTTGTCGATTTGTCAGGTTGGATTGGTGGAGCTTGATGTATACTGTGTTGGATCGATATGTCTGCTTAGTGTTAGGATATGAGATTGTGTTGTCTGCATTACATCAAAGGCACAAGTTTCAATCCCAGGTTCTTGCATTAGTGTCATATTATCAGCAAAGTCATAAAGCTTACATAAAATAATTCTTTTGCTCAGGACCAACTTTTTCAATAGCTCTGTCACACAATCTTTTTCACACATAATTATAATCCTAATCTGATCTCCTAGGCTTTTAATCACGACTTGACTAATCCTTCTAATACACAATTTGTGCTAATGGTCCATCACTTCTTCATATAGCCTGAATGATCTAATGTTTTCACTGATATAGTACGCCCAACTAGTGGGGTAGCTGGAGGTTACATTAGCGGACGAACGACTGTATCTGTCAGACTATTTGTCACATGATGGATCTAAATTGAATATTTCACTTTAAATTTACACGTTTGTTTTGATTGATTGGTTTATAACATGCGCTGTGTTCTCCTGTTCCTCTTTCTTACATACTGCGAAATATCTTAGAGTAAAAAACATGTTACCTACTTGTATGTACTTCGTAAACAACTGCGATATGTCAGAACGTGATAAAGCACCTATAAAAGTGTATCCTTACAATGCCGAATAAACTCATAGCAGTCATTAATTCCAGACTCCTGAAAGGCTAAATTGTATCTCTGAAAATGACCAATTTATGAGTTGGGGGTAAATGAAATGACCGTGATTGTATTCACATAGAGATGTTTATTATCGATTGCTACTATTCTCAAGACCCCTTTCATATATCTATATATGTATCAATACGTAAAGAGGAAAAGACACCTGCGGTTCTCCAGCAATCTATTTTGTTCATTCATCTTGTTAGTGGAAAAAAAATGAATGCTTTTCAAGTTTAGCTGTGACAGTAAAACACTATCCATACAGGAAATGAACACTACTCTAGCAGTATGAAATAGACATAGGTAGGAATTAACAAGAATTGGCCAATAACAACTTGCGTCAAATTGAAGTATCGATCGGGATTCCAAGTATTATTGCGATTCCTTTGAGACGGGGGTAGGTTTGATGAGTTCAAGATATATAACGAGAAAATGTTAGCGATCAAATTTGTCCGATAATTGGAAGGAGGGTGGACTTTTAGACTGCGTGATTTAACACGATACAGCGACTAGTGACAATGTACTTCAATTTGCACATCTTTGTTAGCCTGTATGGTTTTACAAATGAAGGCCTAGGGATATAAATGTGGGGAAAAAAAGAATAACAACTCATTGAAAGTTGAGACGCAATTTCCGCTGGCTTAGTGTGGTTTAACTCAATATTTCATAATCAGATAAGATCAATAGACTGTGCGTAATTACTAGCTAGTTTTACATTGGTTGTACGTATATTTGAAATGTACATTTCAGATTTCAAAAAAAAACGGTGAAAATTGAAACAAAATTTAGAGTGATGGAGCTCAATTTTTTGACTGAAAGAAAGTTCTAGAGCTTTAAACCAATCTCAAGGTTCTGACAACCGAAACATAATAAGTTGTAACGTCGAAATATGGTCGATTCAACATGGTCACATATCATAGACGGGGGCTGTGGCATTTTAAATACCCTGTGAACAAATTATGACAGCGAAAATCCTTGTTTTCAGCTGCTTGGCGCCGCAATTGTATGCTACATCAAATACCCGTCACTTCAAATCTGAATGAAATGTTGGTATACATGGTCTTAACTGACTTCACATATTTTGATAACTTTAGCTATAACATTGGAAAACGTTCGAATCACCCATTAGCAATTTGTATTCGCATTCTTTTGGCGTTTATTCCATCGAGCGATCTAACATTTCAATATCATGGTGTCTTTTTAATATGGGAACAAGTTCAATAATGCACTGTTTTTGGTTGGTTGACAAATATTCGCTGCTGTTGTCACATATAAAAGTGACCCCTACCCTGACCTCTCCGTTTTCCAGAGCTGCAGTAAAGAATTGCACTTTTTAACGGTGCCGAGTGTAAAAAAAACCTTGTATATATATTTGTGAGTTCTACATAAGAAGAATTCCTCTTGTCTAACCAATGGCAAATAAACGGTTATCTGTACTTTAATTATTTTAATCTAAATTGACACTTCGTATGAACAACATGCGGATGAAGATTCGACATAACTTAATTAATTCATGAGACAACATTGTCAGTTTTCTAATTAAATTGCTATTTAATTGAATTTACAATAATGAATTCCTAAAAAAATCAAATTGCAGATGAAACATCGAGTTACTTAATTAAATCTCAATTTAATTAAATTGATACAATTAGTTCATAAGAACAAATCGTTGATGAAATATCCAGTAAATTAAATCTTAATTTAATCAACAAATCAAATAAATGAAAAATCCGTTTTTTTAAAAACTTGAATTGCATTATTTAATGAGATTGATGCATTTTCATTCGTAAATTTTCATTGGGTTAATTTACTGTTTACGTGTACTTCATAAAAAAAAACCGAGCTGTCGATGGAACGCCCTTTCAAGTTTAATCTTTAAAATTGCATTTTTCATTAAATTGACAATTTCCAATTAATAAGACGAAATCGCGGGAAAACTATTGGGGAAAACTATTGCAAGTAACCAAGACCAATCTATACACAACTTGGAATCATTACGTGGCACTTGGCATCAGCCATCTAACTTCAACCCTTCTTTATTTTTTTGAATAACATAACCGACGTATTAGGCCGAACAAAAAAAAAGTTGTCTGGTTCCAATTACTCTCAATTTGAGAATAGGTGGGGTTAGGTAGATTTTTTATTTTATTTTTAAAAAATATTGTTTTAATTTTTTTTTTCATATGTGAGTGTCTAGTTAATGTAACTATTTTTTCTGTTGTTTTTTATGTGTTATTGGATTCTTCTTATCAGATGTACAGCCATTACAGATTGGAAGAAATCTTTTATATTGTCTTTTCAAGTTGTTGTCAGTTTCCATATCCACTATTTCTTGCGAGACTTCAAAATTTTTGCGATTTTATTATTTTTTTCTCGAATACGTAAAAAAAAGTTTAGGGTCGGCGTGAAAAACTAGGTGTAGGTGGGGTCGGGTAATTGGAACCAAACAATTTTTTTATTAGGCCTTAGAAGAACTGCCGAGTGGTAGTCGTAAACCGAGTGCCTCCTAACTCCGACTGAATTCATCCTAAGGAAAAATATTGACAAGGTGGTCCAACTAACACCTCTAAATCTGTCATGAGAGAGGCTGATCAATTATTAACCGTTAGAGGGTGCTCTACCATGGCTTAAAATGTCAATGTACCTGGGTTAACCTTAAAGGCTTGGAGTATCAAATCCAAGAATTCGAAGAAAACTTTTTAACCAAGTTGTAAATTTAAATTTGTTTTCAGTTGTTGTGCTCAGGATATCGATATTATATTTAAGTTTATTTCATTACTTTACTTAAGGTGTACTATTCTAATCAATTGGTAGTGATTAATCATTCAAGTTCGATTCTTTATAGTTTACCAAGACAGGTATATCTCTTCGTCCTTCACTTATTTTCGCTACCTTTAAAAACTAAAGCCTAAACTAACTAGAACTAACTATAGAACTTACTGCGTCATTTACTTAATCAGATACAATCGAAATATACCATGTTTTACTACAGATAACGGGACATAACAGTTACTGTAGCTATAACTAAGTAAGTAAGCATGTAAGTAAGTAACTAACTAAATAAATGAATTACTAACTAGCTTACTAACTAACTAACTAACTAGCTAGCTTAATGCACCATACATCTAGTCGATGTTATCAACATATACTACGTTTCACTCCAGACAACTAGAAATAACGTCAAATAAATGCATCTATACAATTGAATATACTTGAAATATAGTACTTTTACTACAGCTAACTAGAATTAACTATGATTAAAAACTGTATCACCTAACTAGTTGATAGTATCAGCATATACTACGTTTTACTACGGCTAACTAGAAATAACTACAACTAACTTAACCACACATTATCTACCTATAGTTGAATATACTCGAAATATATACTACATGTACGACATGACAATACAGTGTCATTTGTATTCGTCGGGACTACAAGCTAATCTACCCTGTTTACTAGGTGGGATTATCTACACTCAGTGGACACTTTGTAATCAGATTAAATCTAAATTGACAGATTGGTCATTTATCACTCCAGCTGACAACCTGGGATCGTTAACCCGTTCCAAAGACTTCTCCGATTGATTAGTAAATTGCAAACATCGAAGATGTGTTTATTCGTCTGACGTATACTAATTAGGGTAAGGTCCGTCTGGATGGGGATTTGAAATGTTTGTTTGGGTTAATAAAGACGGTGGAGATTAGACCCAGATAATCGCAAAGGTTGGAGAAGGGAGATATTCATTTCTCTTTATTTTCCTATAAAAAAATTACATCAACTTATTGATAGAATTTGAATAGAAATGATTCCAATACATTCAGTATTATTCGTATGCAACAACAATATACCATCCCTCCCTCCCTCCGTTCCCCATACATTTAAGTTTTTCTGTCAAAAAGGTTAATTAGTTGGTAGAATTTGTATAAAAAGTCGTTTTAAGACGGTGTAAATCCGTCGCCTTGCAGATCGTGACAGTCGCATCTCCATTTTATCACGAATTTAATGATGAAAATAAAATTTATGCCCTTCTTATCGAAATCAATCATACTCAGCTAATAAGTTAAACTTATAGAATGAGAAATAAGCAGTTTGTGTCTATCATCAGGATTGAAATACTGCCACTGCCACTATCAGAATTCCAATTCCTCATTAAACAAACGCACTTTTGTAGGATTTCTAAACATAACTTGGGACAAGATCCCATGCCATCCGCTGCATACGTGTCTCAATGGTTCTTCCTTTAACGAATTTGAACAGACATGTAAGATAAAATATACTACACATCTAGAAATCTAGAGAGCTATGACTGGGTTGACCTGTCACACAGGCATGCAACATGCCCGGCTCGATCCTTTACGGGCCAACCCTTCAGCAGCCCCGCTACAACAGGTCTAACTAAGCCCTGATGTCTGGACAGGCCTGCCATAACCTCGGAAGCGTTTGCCCACATATGCCTTGCTTAGTCATGGCTGTAACAACCCTACTACAGCACTGGTGCAGACCTGATAAATTCCTGGTGTAGTATTTACTCATTTCTTGATTAAAAACGGCTGCAGTATTTTTGCAGTAAGGTCAGAAAAAGGAGTAACCATCCACTAGATAGTGGAATGTTCCACATTGGAACTACTACAATCGGCATCATTTTGATCTTATACCCTTAATATGCCTTTCTTACCTGTAAAAGTATTTTGAAAAATTACTTTTGCATTGACCGACACGGCGACATCAAACGATTACATTTCATTTCCGTAGTATATATATTTGCTGTGGTAGACATTACATCAACCTTAGAAATCATCTCGTTTGAATTGAAGACGGTAAAGTACAAAGTACAAAGTCACTAGCCTCATTTTCCACCGCTGTGGATAACAGAGAAAACGCTTGACCAAATGCCTTCATCTAGTTTAAATGGCATAATTCGATATTGAGTGCCGATTCATGGTTCTTTCGTTTCATTTGTTTTCGGGCCCACTCATTTTGTCATGTTCAGTAGACAACGTGTCTGAACCCTCCGAATGTATCCTGGTGTCCTGATACGTAATCGAGAATTCTCAGCTGGAGAACCAAACAAAGTTGTTCTTCGTTCATCGTAATTAAAGAAATGAATGAGAAAGAAAATCCCAAACTTCACAATTTCTGAAAAAACAATGACAAGTTATCAACTTAATTCGGGTTCATTGCACCGTCAATCAATTTATTACAAACTAATTTGCTTTTTGGTAAATTCAAGTGGTTAGCAGAGTTGGTGCTGTCCGTGAGTGCGTGCGTACATACACCTCTAGTCTGTCTGTCTGTCTGTCTGTCTGTCTGTCTGTCTGTCTGTCTGTCTGTCTGTCTGAAGTCAACCGCATTGCTTTCTTCTAGAATATCTCGAATCCACCAAGAATCTCTTAGATATTGTTAACGTGAGGCAGTTCTCTGTCCCCAGAGTTGGTTGATGGTACCATGAATATATAATACTTCCGTTTTACCGAATTAATTTCACGCTAAAGCAGTTCTAGATCTTGTTGTGAGATTCTTTTTATCTCCCATTGAAGTCTATGCGATAAGGGGTACACGTCAATTGGCCATGGCAATGCTGTAGGGTAATGTCTGTGACGGCAAGGGTTGAGCTATAACTAGGTTTTCCAACTGACTGTACTGCAGCCACGCACTCATGGTTCATGCCAGGTAAATGTCTCATTGAAAAGGGATTTTTATTGAAAATTTTATAATTCTGAGTTTTCCTTAATTTTGCATTATATGGAAATTAATATACTAAGGCGAAAATAAACATAACTGTGTGCTTCCAGTAACATGGCCTCAGTGATAAAATACGAGTAATTATATAACCTAAAATACAATCCATTTGAAAGGTAATCATACATGCAACACCATACATAATTTTTTATCGACTTTGAAATCCATTCTTAACATGGATTCAAAATCAAACTCATAACAGGTACTGTCACGTAATGCTAATACGGAGGACAAAACGTGTTAATTTGCAATTGGTATTGAGAACACAAACTATACGTTAAACTTAATCAGTGTAGTGACTTCACTTGTAATCTCAAGTAGGGATATAGGTCATGATTGGAATGGCGATGGAGTAGGAAACATTATTTGAGAATGAAAATCTCGACACAAAATAGTGTCAACTAATTGAAGACGATACAAACCAGGTCTAGGCTTGGGAATCTATTCGAGACTCGTCCTCAAGCCAACCTAATTATCCCAACTCCACGGAATATAAATGCGTGTCCATCCTACATTGCTCGACATTTTTTTGGCACTGAATACTATTCTGCAGTTTGATTTGCAGACATCACACACCCCAAAGTGTGTGTTGATACAGGAAGCCTAAATGTTTGTATGAAATTGCCCTCAAGCAAATAGACTTCACGTGAGTGCTTTCCCCTACCGCTTCAATGGTTTGTAATATAACTTGAAGAGATAGCTCTATTTTGCTTTCTGTATCTGATCAATTGTCGAGACTGGTACAGTCGTCATTCTAATGTATTTACTTATTTTTGATGTTTTCTTATTGGTTTGCCAATAAAAAAACCCTGAAATCTCGCGTGACTGAGAAATCTCACGTGATTGCGTAACAGTATTTCCATCTCAATGACGTCATTCCGTTGAAAACGGTGTTACACAATCACGGGAGATTTCGCAGTCAGACGAGATGTCAGGATATTTTTATTGGAAAACCTTTTTTTTTTTTAAATCCTCAATATATGCAATACATCACATTGACGACCGTACCAGTCGTCTACCATTTTGTGCTTTCTCTCTAAAATCATGTGCATCAACATTCTTGCTTTAATTTTAACTTTTTGCCAACCTCAATTTAATTTTGAGTGTGGGCATAAAAAATAATCGTACAAATCATTTTTTTGTAAAAGATTTGGTTTGAAAGTTACAAATATTTACAAAAGTTCCAATTGACCAGTCATACAGTGTAAGTGTAATATTTTACTGGTGTTGTGTACTAGGCCGAACACTGAGAAGTCATGTGCTTGTTATATGGTATGAATCGTACGTGTTTTCTGATTATTTTCAGTTCCTTAGTTTATTTTCTCCATTTCCATTCCACCTTAAACACTTGAAAGTAAACAACGCCATTATTCAGCTATCCACCGTTCCAGAAATGAATAACTTCAGATCTGATCCCGGAATGGGAGATTGCATGTTTGCAGCTTATACATTCCATATTCATCACCAACACCAACGTACAGTAAACAGACACGTATAGAGTCACGTTTGATTCAAAATAAATAAATCAAGACTATAGAATGTACTAAATCTTGCCGACTAATTTGACACCTTCTCGATAACTGAGCCAGGACAGATCAATAACTTGTAGGTAAGAGCTACCGACTGCACTATCGATCTTCTTAGTGTTTTATCAGTGTTGGGGTGATAAAACACACACAACGAGATGCCACATCATTTGTTTTATGTAGACAACTGGGCTACAAATTTGTTTTAGGTTAATACGCAGAATTGTTCTAATGAAGTACGTACTGAAACTAAAAATGTCAGCTAACTGTTATATGTAGGAACATTTCAGGAATAGCAATGCATTTTCTACTGAGTGATGAGGGGAACAATACACTATAGCTATCTCCCAACGTCTGCCGTATACACGGTGTTAAACTCAGCTGTAAACGTAGATTCGGTACCCACCTGTACAATCAGCTATAGGTACCTCCCTCAACCGCTATACAAAATACTTTATAGGTTCTGTACAGGAAACCTTGTGCACACTCCATAGGCATACTGGAAACAGTGTGTGTGTGTCACTCTCTCTCTCTCTCTCTCTCTCTCTCTCTCTCTCTCTCTCTCTCTCTCTCTCTCTCTCTCTCTCTCTCTCTCTCTCTCTCTCTCTCTCTCTCTCTCTCTCTCTCTCTCTCTCTCTCTCTCTCCCATCACGAGAATATGTACTTCCTGTATAAGGTCTTACACTATCCCTGTACATAACACGACACTACACCTTTACACTCACTCCCACTCGAATACAATACCTTATGCTGCACTATTTACGAAATCTTAATAGCTCCCGCCGTAAGCGTGGTCTCTTTTTACGTAAATGCCCACGAAACTACATGTAGTAGACTTTATACCAACACATATGACATATACTCGATATTCTTCTGTATACCTAATATGCCTTGAGCACATGTACAGTATTTGTAATGTATGGATTTTGAGTACATGTATGCAAAACTTTAACACCCACGATATGTGTGGAAGTGAACCCCCCCCCCCTCACCCTCCCAGCCATCCTATCCCATCATACAGGGGATTTTATGAGTCCATTCCAAGAAAACCGTTATAATATTCCGTCAGAAATGCTTTAAATAAATGTTTGAAGTGAATGTTGACGTCATTATATATACATTTTTCATAATGGATAACTATAAACCATTTTTTGCTGATTATTATTATCAATATGGCAGAGAAAGTGTTGTTAGAAAAGCCTCTATACCTCATCAGAAGTTACTGATTAGCATGGGAACTTTTCCAAAGTTCAGACAAGTAAAAAAACGTTTGAAAAACCCGGTGGAATGATGTTTCCTTAGGTTCGGATAGGACACAAAAAGGTAGGAAACCACAGTGACGATGGAATTGAGATCTTCAAGAAAATTGTTCAAATATGTTCTGTATATTTTCCAACCGACAAGTGCGGTTCATCTTAAGGGACAATCGCACAATGTTGCCCAAGCTCAACAAACCAACATCGTTAGTTTAGGTCAAACCCCTCTCCCCCTCCCCATAATCGAACGTTCACAATTGCGACATCAAACGCTTATATATATAATGTGAACTATGATGAAAACTGTAGCGGTCACACCACTACGATCGATTTAATGTAAAACATGATTGTAAACACATTAAACAACTTGAACAACGTAGTTTCAATGATATGTATGCAGGTAGTTGCACTCGTGCTGTCTGAATGACAATAAATGATTGAAGTTAAATATACTTGAACAAAGTGCATTTGAACGCTGTTGCAATGATTCAGTTGTTCGTGATGAAGAAGTTTTACACATTCAACAAGACGCTCTTACTTTTAAGATATATCGTCTTGAAGATTGAACAAATAACAAAGAAGCGTGATCAACATCTTAGATTTAAAAATGTCGAACATGAATATGCAAATACGGTTAAAGGTACAAGGAAAGTTATGCCGTAAAACATTTACTGGTAGAATGTGTGAAAATAGTTTCTCGAGATATAACGAGAAAGTATCTCGAGATAACGAGAAAGTATCTCGAGATAAGGATACTTTCTCGTTATCTCGAGATAAGTTCTTATTTTTATTCAGTAAATGTCCTTAATGGGCTTTCATAAGAATGCCCCTGTGGCCGAGTTGTTAAAATGTAAGAAAACTTTACAACATGACAGAATTTTCAGACTCCTTTTCAAATAATAAAATACGCTGAGGATTCACTGTCTTGATTTCAAGGAAATATAAACGATGTTTTATTTTTCTACATAGTGAGATATTATTTTTGACCTCTATTAACATTAATTGGTACGGAGATCCCTCATTCTTTTCTTGATTTTAAATGGAAATAGGTTGGAGTTTCTTGAAGAAAGTAACAGCAAATATTTAAGATTTCTACTTCTTAGTACCTACTACGTTAGTAAGATGGAATGCGTTGTGTGGTATGCAGTTTTGTTGTTGCGTATGAACAGCATTATTACACGAACGTTGAGAAATATTGAACTAGCGTTTCTTGAGTTTGTCCACTTTCAGGTTTGCAAACCATTATGGACTATTAATTCAATTCTCAGTATTTCATTACACACTGATCTCGTTTAACGAAAAGCATATGTCATAATTGAGTATGAAATATTATGTTTTAAGTTTCAGTCATTTCCGTTTATCAATTCAAGTTTCGATTATTAAGAGTTCAGTGTAAAAGACTTTTGTTTCTGTGACCCTCGTAATCCAGTCAGAATTTGCAGACAGTGTATTAATCATGGCCGTCCTGTACCTAATAGCCACTTCATAATGAAAACTGTTCAAACGTACCCAAATCCAAATATACTTCAAATGACAAATTACTACACATTTCCCTGCTAATGATTCGATTCATGGAGACATGTAGCACCATGGTAACAGCACACCAAACTTTTCATATAAAAAAAAGATTGAAGATAATAAGGATATTAAAAGGGCTTTTATTTCTCACGCACTAGGATCCGAGGAGATATAAAATAGATTATGGCCGCAAGAAATCTGAAGACAGCTTGGCATTTGCATTAGTGTCTATAAAATAAAATTTGAACATATCTGTCTTTATTGATGGGGAAATTTTCCATTGATGATTTGGGAATGTCTTTCTAATCCTTACATAAATCCTTTCCTGTCCACAAACTGATGTACAATCAGCAATAAAATATTACCTATTTATACCACTTAATTTTAGAAGACGTAAATCTCCGTTTATCTGAAAGCCGGAATATGGACGGTGTGACCCTAACCTGACTGTTCTTGGAAAACATATGTTGAATATAATATCTTTAATATGATACGCTTACTTTAAGAAAGAATTTCTAGTTTTGAAAAATTGATGTTTTTGGATTTTCATAATCGGTGTTTCCTTTCAGCTTCGATAATATTTCTAGCTTTAATTCTTTTCTCCTTAGAGTGTTTCATTGTATCTCATGTCGCAAAAAAATATGAATGCAAATTTTCTGTAGGTAAATCATTTAACCCACTAAGGAATTCATGGTAATTCGTTAGATGTGGATTATTATTCATTGCTTCAAACTGGTTTCCGAGGTAAGATCTTTATCGGGACTATTTAGTGTGTGTGTGTCCGGTACAGAAACGACGACATGCAATTTTATTCATTGGATAATGGTGATGAAAAGAGATCAGACCTCATTTTAAAGTTATTAAATCTGCAACCGCTACGTTTTTTTATTTTCATCACACAACCAAACATATATTCACTAAAATTTCTTATTAAAAAAGTAGTTGAGCTGTTACTTAGTGGTCGATTGCATACGTACTTAGTGGAGTGAAAGGTTTTAAATCCATGTTACTTTTGACTTGCCTTGATGCCCATATATGGTAGTGCTAATACATATTCAATATCAAGGCACAAGCTACGTCATATACACTTTCAGTCACAGCGATAACCACGTATTATTTCACGGTATGTGTGTACATTCAACCTTTTCTGGTCAAAGGAGGCATTGATTTTAGGGTCCGTACCGTGAAATACAATTTTTTTTCTCACCGTGTGTACAGCTACATACCAGTTTGCCTATAGTTGAGTCAGTACCCCCACGATATACCATATTGAGGGGTTTAAGTCTTTATATTTAGCAAAACAGGATACATGATCCTGTTGCAGTTAGTGAAGCTCTAAAATACTTATCTAGAATGCCGTGTGAAAAGAAACATGCCAAGGGCATGGAATACATCAATCGGTTAAGTTTTTGTATACTTTAGTGAAATATTCATTCGTTTATGCGGCACTAGTCTCGAATGAATGGTTATATTAATTCTCTATACTATAAACAGAAACCCAAACGATGTATAACTCCCAGCTCTTCTATCTCGAGTCTCCTAATCAACTGAACTCTCTGCGATAGAAATAACTTCGAGCATTGTTACCGGAAGTTACAATTGTATAATTGGAGCGTTGACATGTTGTTTGTCGAGGCAGATTTGGTAGTCGGCATATTTTATTGTTATTCAAGTTAGTGACATTGGGTTTCTGTACCAGCCACACAGCTATATATTAAAGGCGCTAGTGTTATATAGTTATGGGAAAACTGTGTCGGGTTCCTCTATTAACAAAAACACATTTGTACATTATTAAACGGCCTCATGAAACTCGAAGAGATTCTTTTTCACAAATATCTTATCTGTAACTCGATATAATGGCTTCCAAGTGAATCCATCCCTGTCTTGTTTGTTACATTTATCAATTCTTAAACAGATTATCTGGCGAACTTCTCTATTTAACGATGTACGAATATTTCATCTCTGATGAAAGTAAAATAACCTTTATTTTATTTTATTTGGTATTCAACGGCATTTGTAGAAGCTATTCTGGACATGTTCACGGTAACACAGGATTACATTGTCCATTATCTCGTCAAAGTGTTGATCGAATTCCAAAGGATTATCGGGTCTGCGTGGACATAAAATCTACCTTGTCACCGGTCAGATTTACATGTTCTCAGTTCCCCTTGCAAGTTTATATGATTCGCGCTGTCTTGTCGCTGTGTCGGTCGCTGTGTCTTTGTATCTCTGTCGCCATGCCTCTCTCTGCCCCTGTCTGTATCTCATCTCTGTCTGTCTGTCTGTCTGTCTGTCTGTCTGTCTGCCTGCCTGCCTGCCTGCCTGCCTGCCTGCCTGCCTGCCTGCCTGCCTGCCTGCCTGCCTGCCTGTCTGTCTGTCTGTCTGTCTGTCTGTCTGTCTGTCTGTCTGTCTGTCTGTCTCTCTCTCTCTCTCTCTCTCTCTCTCTCTCTCTCTCTCTCTCTCTCTCTCTCTCTCTCTCTCTCTCTCTCTCTCTCTCTCTCTCTCTCTCTCTCTCTCTCTCTCTCTCTCTCTCTCTCTCTCTCTCTCTCTCTCTCTCTCTCTCTCTCTCTCTCTCTCTCTCGTTGCCCTGTAGGATATAGTAAGGTGTCATTTGTTTCATGGCAAATGCTTGAGTTAATGAAATCTTTTTTCCCTATGTTTATGTACATTTTAATTCAGGAATCATTTTGGAAGCGTCACGATGGCAGAGATGAGGACGCAATTGAAGCATTTAAAGCCGCTCTACTTGTGGCGCCAAAATCTTTCATTGGAGCAGCCTATCACGCGTTTTTACACGAAGTCCAATCCAAGATGGCTGACCCACCGTTCTCAACTGGACTTTACAACGAGTCTGAGGTAAGTATTCGACCCTAGGCTATATTTTAACCATTCTTAAACAGTAGCTCTTCTAATTGTCTACTTGTGTTAAGAAACCTTTCAATAACGGCCTACTTAGATGCTTCAATGTCATTTGAAACTTATGTATATACGCCCGTGGGTCTGAGGGTGAAGAAGACTGTATGAATTATATGCCTTCTGTCAACATTGCTTTAATTGTTTGCAATACAAAAGAGGATTTGATTCCAAACGTAATCCGTAGTATGTGTCTAGGAAATAAACATGTTAGACTGTGGCTGTTACATTGTTAAAAAAATTCTCAGAAATCTAAACAATTCTATGTAAAATTTTGAAATACGTTGGTAAAAGGGTGTCAACATTAGAATCCATCATGGCCGCCGAAAACTGTATTCACTTCTATAGCAAAAATAAAAGATTGTCATTTTTATTGAAAATAAGATGGTGAGCACCCAAATTTGTTCTTTGCTTCAAAAAGGACAGTTTCATATCTTGAAGAGATTTTAAGAGTTCTGGCATCTTGTTGTACTCCCCTTAGATGCATTTTCCCAATTTTTTTTTTATAAAGTGTGAAGTATTTCCCAAAATCTTACAAAACCTAGCCTACAATTTCATATTGTGTTTAAAATGGATATTAAATTGGCTCTCCAGTTTCAACGAAATGAAGAATCAATATGATACACACGAATGCAGAATAACGCTAATTATAGAATACTAGTAAGGTAGCATGTGCCTAGAGACCAATTTCCATAAATTAACATATTGATGGATGGTCAGACAGTACGATTGATACTGTTTGCCGAAGGCACAATCTGTTCTCGTTGTTACAGTCAGGTCTTGTTCGATCATGAACATTTGTTTTCAAAATGGAGGCTGGAAAGTTAACATTTGACAACTGGAAGTATAACAAATATATCCAGAACAATTATACAATGAACGAGAAAATGATCTCTACAGAAACTTCTTCAGAAATCTTGATCATGTCATGTCGTCATTCTTATTTTTGTACGGTGGCCCTATGTAAGTTTTGTTGCCGATTTTTTTTTCAAGTTAACTTTGTCACATATGGGCCAGCGTAACTTTGGTTTCGTTGATTTTCAATTTCGATTCTCCTTCCAGGTTGACGGAATCCATGCAGCCTATCTTCACGACGCTGTCATCGCGTATGCGCATGCTCTCGATACAGCTTTACGTAATAATGATGACGTATTGGATGGACGTCGATTCCTACAGTACCTAATTAACACACAGTTTATGGGTACGTGTTATTTCCTTCCTCAAAATAATGTAGTGCATCCATTTTAGCCACCATATGGCACAAGGGTACACGTTTAAAAGTGACAAGGTCTCTATAGTACTGTTAATGTAGTACATAGATCAGATGGCGTAATGATATATCTACATAAGAGTGACAAGGTCTGCACAGGCCATACTACAAAGCCACCATTTTCAGAGATTACCTCTGGCCCTGTTTTAAATATTCAAATCATTTTTTTAAATGGGTAAAAATGCTGTCAGACATGATAAGGGACACGAATCCCTGAAGCAATGGTAAGGACTAGATCCCATCGCTGCCACCATATTGATAATTTTAAAGGCATTGTTTTTATCCCATACTACCACCACTGTTACAATGATTTTTGTGACGGCATATCTGTGTATCTGTGCTTGACAACTTGAAGTATAACAAATATGTCCAGAACAATCATACAATGAACGAGCAGAGCTGAATTGAAGGCCAGACCTTCCAAAGACTAGATAGGTGCACTGCCGACATTGTCAGGACTGACTTCAACATCTTCATCCCACCACATTATCAACAATATCTTATCACACAGCCTCCCCCCCCTCTCACGCACGCCTGTGATACCCACTCCTTTCCTAACACTTAAAGTAACACTTGATTCCCTACATTACTGTCAGCAGCGATTTGACTGATATTGTTATGATCCAGAAAATATCATATTACGTTACAATAGAAAGCGGCAGCAGTGGGATGTGACAGTGGTAGTGGTGATGGGATGCTATAACCAGTTAGATAAGGCCCTAAAATATGTTTAGTTCCGGTTACCCACTCCACCTAGCTTTTCACTGCCAACCCTAAACTTTGTTTTTACTTATTTGAGAAAAAAATAAAATCGCGAAAACTGTGAAGTCTCGTGAGAAATAGTGAATCACTATTTCTCACGAGACTTCACAGTTTTCGCGATTTTATTTAAACTGACACCAATCTAAAAAGACAATATAACACTGTTCTTCCAAGCTGTACTGGCTGTAAATGAGAAGAAGCCACTAACACAGGAAAACACCACTACCTAGACACTCACACATGAGAAAAACAATTCAACAAAAACATCTACGTACCCCACCTATTCTACAGTTGAGAGTAACCGGAACCACACAATTCCCTTAGGCCTAATACAATGAGCCAAAATAAAATGCGATCCTTCGAATGCCCTGAAAACATTTTCTAATATAATATGACCCCCCCCCCACACACACACACACTGTGATTTTAGGAATTACCATAAATGACATCAAAATACAGACTGTACTTCTTTAATTATTTCCGTTTGTTCTTTCGTAAGGTGTAACTGGTCACGTCACGTTTGACAGAAACGGCGACCGAGAGCAAGATTATGGTTTGTACGATTTCCATGACAACAAATTCTTTGAAGTCGGTGTTTTTGATGCACATGGAGACCAGTTTATTCTCTTTGATGACATGCATATAGACTGGCCTGGTGGGAGAATTTCACCACCTCCTGACCAACCTGAATGTGGCTTTGATGGAGAATTTTGCGTCTATGAAAATAAAGGTATATATAATTTAAAAAATGTTCTAAATGAGGAAAGAAAAGTGACACGTGTAGGAATTGTATCCATGTCCCCTAGGGCCTAAATGGGGTGTGATTCCAATTACGCTAGATTTTAGAATACTATTGGGTAGGTAGATTATTTTTTGGATTTTTAATTTTTTTTAAATGTATGAGTGTCTAGTTCAGGTAGTTATGTTTCCGTTCTTTTCTATGGTCTCTGTGTTATTGGTTTCTTCTCATCAGATGTACAGCCATTACACATTGGAAGAACAGTTTTTTTAATTGTCTTTTTAAGCTGATGTCACTTTCCGTATCCTATATTTCTTGCGATACTTCACGAAAAATAGTTCAGGGTCGGCAATGAAAAACTAGGTAGGGTCAGGTAATCGGAACAAAACAATTTCTTTTAGGTCTTAAGCACTTGTCATAATTTCAGATAATAATAATAATATTATGATAATAATATGAAAACAATATATCATTGCCTTAAGGAGATATCAAACTGTGCCTGATATTGCAAAACTAACGTGAATATGCGATTTTGCGTTTGTATGAAGCGTGACTTAGTTAAAAAAGAAGCCAGGATGATGTGAATATGGCGATATTCAGTTTTGGCACTCAATTTGCATATCTAGTGCTTGTTTATTTTATGTCACCGTCTTTAAGTGCAACAAATCTTATTAGATATTTAGCTAGGTGGGTAGATGGGTGGCTGGATGGATGGATGGATGGGTCTATCCATCTATCTATCTATCTATCTATCTATCTATCTATCTATCTATCTATCTATCTATCTATCTATCTATCTATCTATCTATCTATCTATCTATCTATCTATCTATCTATCTATCTATCTATCGATCCATCTATCTATCTATCTATCTATCTATCTATCTATCTATCTATCTATCTATCTATCTATCTATCTATCTATCTATCTATCTATCTATCTATCTATCTATCTTTAGAGACAGAGGGAGAGAGAGGGAGAGAGAGAGATGATATGACGTTTGAAATGTGTACCACTTTTAGATAGTTTAACTGTAGTACAGTACATGTATATGAACTGTGAACAGGTAGAATGCTAATAGGCACATAGTACATAATACGACAAGCCTATTAGCTGTCTACTAAGTAGTCTTTGATGACCTGGTCACGACCCTATCAATTATATGAGATAGAAAACTCTTGATATGAAAACTAATGACATACTCATGACGTTTAGATTTCATAGCCATTGATGTGTATCATCAAACTTAAGATGAATTATAAGTACACAAGATGTGGGTGGGGGTGGGGATGGGGGCTTAGCTGCTAATCATTGGTATTCGAAGGTTTCCATTATATACAATTTTGTTGTGCGCATGTGAGTCAGTCAGTCAGTCAGTCAGTCAGTCAGTCTGTCTGTCTGTATGTCTGTTTGTTTGTCTGTCTGTCTGTCTGTCTGCCTATCTGTCTGTCTTGACCTTTCCCCCTTCTCTCTGACTCACGCTAAAACATTATATATCTTCTCTGGCATGTCTCTCTGTCTAGGTCTGTCTGTCTCTGTCTCTGTCTCTGTCTCTGTCTCTGTCTACCTGTCTCTCCCTGTCTCTGTCTGTCTGTCTGTCTGTCTGTCTGTCTGTCTGTCTCTGTCTGTCTCTTTGTCTGTCTCTGTATGTCTGTCTATCCGTCCGTCCACCCCCCCTCCCTCTCTCTCTCTCTCTCTCTCTCTCTCTCTCTCTCTCTCTCTATCTCTCTCTCTCTCTCTCTCTCTCTCTCTCTCTCTCTCTCTCTCTCTCTCTGTGTATATATTTTAGGTGTATGTGTTATTGGGAGAAACGGAATCGTCACAGGACGCTTAAACTTAAACATCGGTCCAGACGCCCTTGAAAATACTTTCCTATTCTAACCTTCACGCGTCCTTTACTTCAAACAAGACGTAGTTGATTGCATTGACCAAACAGACATTGCAATCCTTGGTGTTTTGGTATATGAAGTCAAGATTACATTAAGTTAAATTAGTCAACAGTAGCTGAACTAATACTGGAATTCACCTAGGAATGTAACTGAAGCATGCTCGTCTATGCCTGTCAAATTAATTCGTTGTTGCATTCAAGGTTTCCATGACAACAAAGCCCTGGAGAATACTTAGTATGGTACATAATATGAGGAGCACGACAAATCTTATCTAATCGCCAATGTAGGAAAACTTGATTGATTTTGAAATCTTCCAGCAAATGCCAACACCTCTGGGTGTTGCAGTCCTATCGCTCTTCTCTCTTTCGTAGATGAGTTTGTATTCACTTGTGACTTTTTACACACCTTTTTCATTACAATGACAGAACTCAGTCTATGTACAAGGGTTTTGATAACAGAGTACACTCAGTCTGTAACTGCTGTGTCCTGATCAAATTATGGGTGTACTGTGCTGAATCATCTACGCACGCTCGGTGTATGTAAGAGATTGCTATGCGATTTGAGACACAATGCATTGTAGAATGATCTAGATCAGTTAAGAGGTAGATTTATCGTGTGTAAAATATTTATAAGGTATCTGTCATTCTATTAGGTTCAATTTGGCATCTTTATATTAGATGAAAGATGTGAGCTACATTCCTACCTTGACCTATATTCAGATTCTGTTGAGATTTATCTAGTGATTTAGTTTTAGATGTTTTATCAAATCCATCTAAGGCCGTTTTCTTCCCCAGGGGGAATGGACAGGTGTTGAAGTTGACGTCATTGATAGTGTTCTACAATCGTCATCAATCTTCGTGTTCACCGAGTTATTTAATTGATGGTTTTGATTCGTAGTTGTTTACCGCGGGTAAAAGGTCTGACAAATTAATAACGTGTACATGTTTCTGGTCAAGGAAAGTTGTATAAATTAATTTGTTGTTCGTGTAATTCAATCGAAACGATAAGCCCTTGTGACACACGTTACTTTTAATTGGAATATTAAGCCCACCTCAATATAACATGATGGTTTTCTTTTCCAATTGAAAGAAATTCTTGATGTTTGTCACACCCTCTGATGTCCTTGTGTTTGTATACTGTCGGGCTTCCTGTCTGAAACTGTGCTAATCGAATTACGACACCAGCATAACAAGGGCTGTTTATGCGCGTATATATGTGTGTGCATAGGCAGTGGAGAGGCTGGTGTGTCATGGGCTGTACCAGTCTTTCTCTACGTGTAGGAACATATACATGTGCAGGTATACTTACTCAGTGGAGTTCTTGGCGTCTTCAAACACATAATGAAAACGTATCATATTTTTAGCATGACACTCTTCACCATCACTTTAGAATTCCAATCCAACCACTTGCCATTATAACATATTTCATATCATGTTCGTGTAATTCACTAGCGCTATTTGATACAGCCATGCAGAAACCAACAAGAAACTGGACATTTTGTACTTTATTTAAGATAGCATGATCGCAATATCTTGCTACATTCTATTGAAATGAAACAAACTATTGAAACGTGCTACAACTAGCTGCAGACACGCCGGCGCCAATGATTTGATAGATGCATTATTTGATGTCTGCATGGTAGCATGTTTAGTTCATTTCATTTAGACAATATGTAGCAAAGAAGTATATATTCATTTAGTTATCTTAAAGTGTAGCATGTACAGTGTCTTATTAGCTGCTGCAAGGTTGTATCTGTCTAATCGAGCCAGTGAACACTAACATGGAACTGGTTGTAATGCAATTGAAGTTAATACTTACTAACTGTGGTTGTCCAACAATTGAGTTGAAATCCTAATCTGCACATTGGTAACTAAAATATTTATGTAAACTAATGAACTGTATCATCACAACTCCAATTTCTTCACAGTATTAGAAAACAGTGCTATAGCAATCGGAGTACTACTGGGCTGTATTTTACTCGCATCGCCATTCCTCATATCTTATTCTTTAAAAGTTCAACGTAGAAGAAAGTTTGAAAGAGAATTGATGAGTTTTGATTGGAAGATCGACTATCATGATATCCATCAGAGTAAAAAGGCAAAGGTAAGAAGTAACAAACTAACAAACGTCAACGTTTGGTTTATAGTTGAGTACTTATGTCATCGTTTATCTTTTTTATCACTATCATGTACTCATATATTACTATATTTCTTTTAGAGTAAAGGCTCTAAGTGCTACGCGGTGCGCCATCGTAGACTAGCTAGTAGCACCCATCTCGTTCGTCGAATCGTGTATCTGTGTGTCTGTGTCTGTGTCTATATATATATATGTATATATATATATATATATATATATATATATATATATATATATATATATATACATATATAAGTGACTTGATGAACTTATGTATATAAGTTCATCAAGTCACTTATATTTACATACATACATACATACATACATACATACATACATACATACATACATACATACATACATAATAATTTATTACATATATTGTATGTATGTATGTATGTATGTATGTATGTATGTATGTATGTATGTATGTATGTATTTATGTACATACTTGTGTATATATCATGTATTAGTAACCCAAATACTTGTAGTAAAGGCATCCATGTTTGTCAAGTTCACAAGAATACAATATTAAATGACACACACTAATTAGACACTCATTATTTTCTAATTATAGTCAATGACGTCAATGTTTTCAGCCACGTCAGAAACGTCATCAGGTAGTTACTGTACAACAATAACTTCAACGAGTTCAGTCAGTGGCAGTGGAAAGAGAGCCCAAATATTTACTTTAAGAGGCAGTTATAAGGTAGGTTATATCCAGCTTGAGACAGTTTCACCAAATGCTTGTTCATTCCACTTATCTTCATGTAGTGTTTTTATTTCATCTTTTTATATGTTCTAGACAAAATGCTCGTTTTTTCCCCCATTTTGTTGCGTCCATAATTGGGGAAAAGCTGGTCAACTAATATATATTTGAAACATTAAAATAATTATATTATGTTTACAAAAGAAAAAAATGTGGAGTACAAGACAAGTAAACTGAGATAGAGAAACAACGGGGTCACAATTAAAATTTTAAAATAAAGAAAAATACAAATAATGAAAAGTTCTATTTTTATTGTATTGAATATATTTGGTACATGACTTATAAAACAATTGCAATTTTAAGTTTAAAGGTGTCAAAGGAAATAAAAATAAGAACAGTAACAAAAATGTTTCGATTTCGTGTAAATTTTTAAAAATGTACTCTGTAAGTCCCCACGATTACATTCATATTTTGTGTTTGCATTAAAAGTATGAAGTTTTGATATGTAGCATTTGAAGTATAATGTTGAGGAATAGCGTAATGTATAGTCAGATGTAAAAATAGAAATCATTACAAAATGATATTTGTCATCTATTAAATAATGTGAACAAAATTAACAAAGTCTAAGATTTTTTTTAATCGTTATAACTTTCTAGAAGCAGTGAAATCGAAATCGATTGATGCTGAAAGAACCTCAATATAGTTTTAAGAAGTGAAAACATACGGAAATCAATATGGCGTTTGTCCGGGGTGGTTTTTTTTTTACATACATATTACACTAACCTTTTAACATTACAGGGAAAAATTGTCGCGTTGAAAATGGTCAATAAGAAATCCATCGTTCTTGATCGTGAGCAACTGCTTGAACTACGAATGGTAAGTGGTGTTTATATCATATACGTAATGGCACGATATGTGGATATTTGGAACACTTGCACCATACTGAGTCGAAGTAAACTAAGGCTCTGGAGGGTGGCAGGGTCTGTAAATAAATACACAAATTGGTTTAAAGGAGAACATGATGGTAAAAAGGCATTTGCGTAAATTTTGGGTTCTGGAGAGTCATTTCTTGATTTTACTTAACTTATATTTCGCACAGTTGCCAAAAACAATAACAGAACATTACAGTGAATACTTTCAACTAATCCATTGTTATAGACAGATTCCAAGAAGTTAAACACGACTGAGACACTTTATTTTTCTTCCCTAGCGTTATAATAGCCTATCTTAAACCTTCAAAAGAAAGTTATTCGCTTTATAACTTTTTCAAATATTGATGCTCCCTCCTCCCCTCTTTTTCAGCAACTAGGAATTCTAAATGTCCACCAGCAATGCAAATTTAATACTTCTTTATTTATTTTTGATTTGAGGGCTGGTCACTTCCCGCAAACAGTTAACGACTACTTTAACACACCACCAAATACGTATCACACTCGGAATACAGCGAGAGATAACTTTTACATTCCAAAAGTAAATCTTACTTTGACGCAACACAATTTTCAGTATGCAGCTGCAAAACATTGGAACTCCTTACCTGAAGAATTGAAAAAAATACAATCCAGGACTACTTTTAAATCTCAGTTAAAACAGTATTTGTTACAAAATTAATTCAGCTTTTTCTACCTTACATTGCATTTAATGCCAGTTATATATTTTTTGATGAACGCGTTTTGTTTGTTTTTTGTTTGTTTTTGTTTTAATTTCAAATTTGTTTTTGTTTTTGCTTTGATTATTTTGTTTAATCAATTGTAGTATGGGCCACAAACTTGACTAGTTTGTTTCAAACTATTTTTGTGGTCCAGCCATAAACTCTGTATTCATCCATCAGTTTATGTGTAATATTTATTCCACTGTCTTTTTTACTTTCTCTCTTGTTATATTGATATGATTTTGAGTTTGTGGCAAATAAAATACTATCTATTTCTATTAGACAGGAAAGATACGCCCTCTGTTTTTTACAACATGTATCAGTTCTGCCCACAAAATAGGTCTGAAAAAATGTTCATTTTGAACATTATGTTTTTGCACTTATGAAAGGGCTTAAAATCTAGATTTAACAGTGTTTGCAGCAATACATAACTTCTTAACGGATGCAGAAATATTATTGCAACGTTGCTACTTCACATCCAAAGGGATTTGAGTACAATGTATTGCTTCATTATTCGACATACTCATTTTGGAGGCCTGTTGTTATCAGGTTTATGTTTATACCTACCATAAACAGTTATGATGCAGCAGATGAAGTTTGGTAAGAGATTTAAGCTACCATTTATGGTTATTTTTTATACGTCGATACAGGAGATTAATACAACGGAATAACTTTTGAGGCTCGTAAACATTATATGAGAATATCAAGCAGACCCAATAAACCAGTTTCGCTTGTCACGCAAAAATTGTAGTGTCCATAACATACCTGTAGTGTCATTAATGGTGTAGATAGAGTAAAATAACTTTGGTATGACAGAGAAATTTAGGGTGCTCATGCCTACTATGTATAATTGAAACTTGAATCTAGTATGTGTATCCTTAGACTCTGATGAGATGTGGTGATTTGTAGTGTCCGTACGTAACATGTAGTGTTATGTGTCTTTATCTCCTCATACTGGAGTGGAACACACGGAGGGTTAAAGATCTAGATAGCTTTAAACCTGTTACGGAACTTGCAATTTTTGTCCCAAACGCAACATAAAGTGAAGTATTGATTGTTCAAGAGCGTAACGTTTATGAAAATGCCTTCATTTCTGGGGAGTAGCATATAGTCCCTATAAAGACAGGGACATTTCTTGATTTAATAGATTGTGTGTTGGTGACAACCGATTGTGATAGACCCTTTACAACGTTGATCAATTCATGTTTTTATAAGAAACACTATTGATATTCCCATGATGCACTATTTAAGATGGCGGATTGAAAGCCCCCCTATCCCTAAAAATGTCATAATAAGTACATGTACATCAACAAGTATAGTTTCAAATGTGTTCGTCTATAACAGTGAACGTCACATTTGGGACGTATGCACAGTTGTTGAATTAGCAAAACAAACTTTCTTGTCGACACACAGATGTTGAAACTGTCCTTTTATTTATGTACTTACAATTTTGTGCTGTTTCCAGCAGATGAAGGAATCGCAGCATGATAACCTGTGTAAATTCATCGGTGTGTGCATCGATCAACCAAATATATGCATAGTCACGGAATACTGCGCTAAAGGAAGTTTGCTAGACATTTTGCAGAACGACGATATTAGATTGGACAGGGTCTTCAAGATGTCTTTTGCCGCTGACATAGTTGCGGTAGGGTTATTATTCAATTAAAATCGACTGTTTGAACTTTTAAGATGAAATAATGAACTAACTAGAATGCGAACGGTGCCCTTGTCAACAAAACAGCGAGAAACAACATGTCGTGCATCCCTTACTCCGAAGTAATATCGATTGAAATCACAATAAGTTGGCGGTTTTCTGGAATAGAAGAGTTATTAAAACGTCGGCTTCCTTTTCCTGCAGCAGTGACAGAGTACGAGTGTTATCCTTATGTAAACTGCAAGGAATGGCATATAAGGCCCGCAAGTTTTTACATATATATAAAACCAGTTCATGGTTTGATTACTAATGGGACTGTCCATTCATCCTAGACAATTGTCGTACAGCTAGTTATTAAACTATTTTTAATAAACTTTTGTTAAAAAGTTTCAGAAATTCTATCAAGTTAATAGCCACACCTACGTTACAACACCAGATGTGATCAGTTGCTACGATTCCTATAAAATAAGTAGATGAGTAGAAATTTTCATTAGAATTGCATTAATGCATTAATGTTTAATACCGTATTCACACACAGAATACAGACGGACGGACATACATACATACATACATACATACATACATACATACATACATACATACATACATACATACATACATACATACATACATACATACATACATACATACATACATACATACATACATACATACATACAGATAGACAGGCAGACAGACAGACAGATCGACACACACACAAACAAGCAGACAGTTATAATTTAACCTTCCTTATGGAATGCAATAATGTCTTCACATTACCGTTAAGAGAAATGTTTACGATTATTTATTCAGCAAGATAAATTCGAAGTTATAGCTTACTATTTTTTCCTTCTCTTGATTGTTCTTCCCCACCACTACACATACAGGCACTTCACTTTCTTCATACAAAATGTCCGATCGGTATTCATGGAAACTTGAAGTCTTCTGACTGTTTGGTTGATAATCGATGGGTGGTCAAGTTATCAGATTTTGGACTTTGGAAATTCAAAGAGGGCCAAGAGATCGATCCACACGAACAAAGCGAGCATGCGTACTACAGAAGTAAGGATACCTTGAGTTAGCAACATATATTAAATCATTAGATCAATGCCTGTTCCAACATGCAGCAGCTTCCCGTTGTAGTATTCATTCTGCTTGCACTTGGCGGGGGGGGGGGGGGGATAATTATTACATGCTTCTTTAGAAGGCAAATTTCTCCAAATTCAAATCCTGGCTTGGATTAATAAATGTTTTTTTTCTACTTTATGACTCTCTTTACTTCCATCTAACAGCTGACAATAAATTCCTTAATATTTCTAATCATTAAATTGTTAATTTATTAATTGAGACTTGATAAACTAAGATTTTACTTGGGATGTCCTCTTACAATACATCTTGAACCCGGTAGACGAATTTAACTATTGCAGGAACTCGGTAGACGAATTTAACTATTGCAGTCAATGTTAATTGGTATGGATATACTGATGGTTATCTCTGTTTACGTTAACCAGCCTCTAGGCATATGTCTAATAACAGATTCAGAGAGTTTGAGAAGCTGCAGTATATGTGCATACGTACGTCTCAGCACGTACTCGAACATGTACATGTATACTATATATTGGGATGACACCTCGATCAACTGCAGGGCTTAGAAAGAGACATAAACATTAAACACTTGTATATCCAAGTAGTATCCCACGGCAATACATTTGATGGCTATGATGAGCTAACACACAGCTATGTGTCTTTTTTACGTTCGTTTGAGCTTTTTGGGCTAATTATTGAGAGTTCGCAGAAAAACTATCGAATTATACAGTAAAATCTGTATGAGAAAACAATTATAATGTTCCCTATATATAGTGATAGCATTGAAAGTTTTGCAAAAATGTTTAGGAAAAAGAAATGTTACAGAAATAGCCATATTGAAGCAATAATTTGTATGGCCAATTCGTGCAGCTTCAGGTAACGACAGTGATATTATGCAATCGATTTAATCATCTTCCAAAACCTATTTGACGTGACTACCGAGACTTCATGTCTGCGATCTACCTCTTGTGTGCCATGACCTATTGTTACTTAGATATGTAGTTAATGGTAGAAGAGTAGTTCCAAACCCCTGTAGTGCTGATGAAAGATACTCTACAAAATAATTGCCCACAGTCAATTGCGGGAATTGTAACATTTTATTCAAAACGTTAAATATGCGGATTTATTTTGACAGACACGTGTATATATAGGCATAAAGACATGCTTTTGCGACAGAGAGCTCACCCCACATCTGAAAAAAACAGTCTTCGTTTGAGCAAAAGAATGTACATATCATATTTATAGTTATTTATTTATTTATTATTTATCTATTTATTTATTTATTTATTTATTTATTTATTTATTTGTGTGTTTGTTTGTTTGTTTGTTTGCTTTTGCGTGTGTGTGTGTGTGTTTTTGTTTGTTTGTTTGTTTCATTTATTTATTTATTTGATTATTTCTTATTGTTGTATGTATGTATGTATGTATGTATGTATGTATGTATGTATGTATGTATGTATGTATGTATGTATGTGTGTGTGTGTGTGCGTGCGTGCGTGCCTTAAGCGTGCGTATGTGTGTGTGTGTGTGTGTGTGTGTATGTATGTATGTATGTATGTATGTATGTATGTATGTATGTATGTATTGATTTATTGATTTATTTAAGTATGGTCCATTTATATATAAATCCATATGTCATATACTGAAATTCGTCATTCTGAAATCTCTTCCTATATTTTCTTACTCACTTTCAGAATTGTTATGGCGAGCGCCAGAACTACTTCGTGATCCTAATCCAGCAATGACTGGTACAAAGAAAGGAGACATATACAGTTTAGGTATTATACTACAAGAAATAGCTCTTAGAGATGGACCATTTGGTATGTTTCCTGATATGTCACCAAAAGGTAAGATTAATTTACATGTCTATCATATCCATATATATATATATATATATATATATATATATATATATATATATATATATATATATATATATATATATATATATATATATATATATATATATATATATATATATATATATATATATATATATCTCGGTGAGTATCAATCTGCTAAGACAGTCCATCTCAAACACGGTATCATCATGAAGAAACAATTGAAACGTGATTCCCCCTTCCATTGTAGAAATTGTCCATAAAGTGAAGTTAGTACGTAAGAGACCGTTTCGACCACAGGTGACACGTGACTCTGCACCAGGTATTCCACATCTATTGTACATTATGGAGCGATGTCTGAGTGAAAATCCTCAACATCGACCAGACACAGCAATGCTGAATAAAATGATTCGATCAGCAAATTATGGCAAGTAAGTATGACTGATAACTCTACTTCATCCACTTTTAAGCTTGACATTGGCGACCATGTAACAGACAGTTCTGCCTGACTGTCTGTCTGTTAATATTTTCCGTTCCCTTCGCGGTCTGTCTGCCTCTTCCTCTGTCTCTCTCTTTCTGTCTCTCTCATTCTGTTTCTCTGTATCTATCTATCTATCTATCTATCTATCTATCTATCTATCTATCTATCTATCTATCTATCTATCTATCTATCTATCTATCTATCTGTCTGTCTCCATCCGTCTGTCTGTCTGTCTGTCTGTCTGTCTGTCTGTCTGTCTTTCTTTCTCTCGAGCTCTCTGTCTCTCCCTCTGAGTGTCCCTCTCTGTCTCTCTCTGCCCCTCGAGCTCTCTCTGTCTCTGTCTCTCCCTCTCCCTGTCTCCCTCTCTCTGTCTCCCTCTGTATGTCTCTCTCTGTCTCTGTCTCTCTCTGTTTCTCTCTGTGTGCCTATTTGTTTGTTTGTTTGTTTGTCTGTCTGTCTGTCTGTCTGTCTGTCTGTCTGTCTGTCTGTCTCTCTCTCTCTCTCTCTCTCTCTCTCTCACTCTCTCTCTCTCTCGTATTAAGTATCATGTGTCCTTGGTCATTCAACTTTTGTCTTGGAAGACGTAATTTATTAATCCCACTTTTATCAAATGAAGTGTGTTGGCACAGAGATTTATGTATTTTACTTTCGAATGACGTCATTAGGCCTTCAATTATTTGATGGTCTTGCCCTCGATTTATGCAGACTTATGCGAGTAAATTAAGTCATTAACTTTAACCACGTGTAACAGACTGATCGAAAATTACGAGGTCAGCAATTTCCAATTGCAAGTTCTGAGATGTTGACATGAAAAATGGTTTACTTTTTAAAATAAATTAGATCAGTGCCACCTCTAAGTCAATAATATTTGCTCAATATATCAGTACACATTTTGTAATTCTTGGCTCTTGTTTCGAATCAATCAAATTTGTTTATGTAAAAAAATAAGTGAGCATTACTTCGCTGACTTCTATTTAATTGATCAATGTCAAAATGTATTGATTGTTTCTTGCTTGCTTGATTGATTGATTAATCTATCGATCGGTTGATTTGTTGGTTGGTCGATCGATCGATCGATCAATCGTTTGATCGCTTGGTTGTTTGGTTGGTTGGCTGATTGATTGATTGATTGATTGTTTGGTCAGTTGATGTATGTATGTATGTATGTATGTATGTATGTATGTATGTATGTATGTATGTATGTATGTATGTATGCATGCATGCATGCATGCATGTACAATGTATGTATGTATGTATGTATGTATGTATGTATGTATGTATGTATGTATGTATGTATGTATGTATGTGTGTGTGTCTGTCTCTGTGTGTGTGTCTGTCTGTATGCATGCATGCATGCATGCATGTATGTATGTATGTATGTATGTATGTATGTATGTATGTATGTATGTATGTATGTATGTATGTATGTATGTATGTATGTGTATGTGTGTGTGTGTCTGTCTCTGTGTGTGTCTGTCTGTATGCATGCATGCATGCATGTATGTATGTATGTATGTATGTATGTATGTATGTATGTATGTATGTATGTATGTATGTATGCATGCATGCATGCATGTACAATGTATGTATGTATGTATGTATGTATGTATGTATGTATGTATGTATGTATGTATGTATGTATGTGTGTGTCTGTCTCTGTGTGTGTGTCTGTCTGTATGCATGCATGCATGCATGTATGTATGTATGTATGTATGTATGTATGTATGTGTGTGTGTCTGTCTGTGTGTGTGTGTCTGTCTGTCTGTATGCATGCATGCATGCATGTATGTATGTATGTATGTATGTATGTATGTATGTATGTATGTATGTATGTATGTATGTATGTATGTATGTTTACAGTTTGTGATATTGCAACCTGTGTTGTGTATAAGATGACATAATGTAATATTTTTCAAGGATTCAATTTTTGCAAATGGTAAAGCATGATTTCCTCTTTAATTCACACTTATTTTTTTCAAATCTTATTTTATCCCTTGGACGGACGGACGGACGGACGGATGGGTGGGTGGGTGGATGGACGGATGGGTGGGTCGGTGGGTGGGTGGGTGGGTGGATGGATGGATGGATGGATACATGGATGGATGGGTGGGTGGGTGATTGGATGGATGGATGGATGGATGGGTGGGTGGATGGATGGATGGGTGGATGGATGGATGGATACATGGATGGAAGGATGGATGGGTTAATGGATGGATGGATGGATGGATGGATGGATGGATGGTATTGGGTGATTGGATGGATGGATTAATTACTCAAATGGTTCTCAATATTTTGACAGACAAGCTAGTATTTTGGACAACATGGTATCTATGTTAGAGACATATGCCAACAACTTGGAAGACTTAGTGACGGAAAGGACTGTGCAATTGTCAGAGGAGAAGAAAAAGACCGACGAGCTTCTACATCGTATGGTTCCTCCGTAAGTTTATTCCCAGTCACTATCAATTTTACTTGGAACAAGATAACCATGCTGCCAGTATGTTATTATTACAAAACATGAAAATGGGCTCCGCCAGCATCTGCAAATATTATTATACTCAGCCTGTTGTGTTCTATTTTATGACCGGTGTTCAAGTTATGTATAATGTTTTTTTTTGCACTGTGGTTTAGCTGTTCCAGTTCTTTACTACAAACTTGAAATCAGCAGCCATATGCCCTGCCGTGGTTGGTCGCCTCTGTGTGTGATGTACCCACATTATGTTTGAGAATCACCTTGCCACCTAATTCTGTATCAATATATATGTAGATAGAGCCGAAGTTAGGGGCAAGATCGATAGTTCAATGAAGTATAAACTACTAAATTCTTTTACCTCAGACCCACTCCCCTCTTCTAAATTAGCCAGAGTTGTAAATTGTTTCCGGCAGCACAATCAGTATGTAGTGCTATGAATATAAAGCCATTATGTAGTGAGGAAAAATAGTTCTTTTGTTGACACTTCATTTTTTTAGTACCATGCAGTTACCATAGCAAAAATTCTTCCATTTCTCAATTTGACGATTTGTGTACAAAACAGATCCATTAAGAGTAAAATCGCTTTTGTAGGATGAGAACTAAAATGGCTCAACTCCCCATCACCACACAACCACCCCACCCGCCCACCCACCCACCCTCCCCCTAGAAAAGAATTTAGTTTTTTATCCTGCATTGAACTATTGATCGTCGCCCCTTATTACAAGTCAGCTCTAGAAATTGATTTTGTAATCACGCGACTCCATTCTCGATAAAGCTTGCCCTGCAAACAAGTTTTAATATTCATCCATCGTGAGATACCCCGCTCATATCTAATCCTTCTCTTCATGTCCATGACTGTATTTTCAGATCAGTTGCTGATCATCTAAAATCAGGTAAATCAGTCAAGCCAGAGACTTTCGATGACGTCACTATATTCTTTTCTGACATCGTTGGATTTACCGCGCTGTCGGCTGAAAGCACTCCTTTAGAAGTGGTGGCGCTTCTCAACGACCTCTACTCTTTATTTGATGGAATCATATCAAACTATGACGTGTACAAGGTATACATATCACGTGTTATTGGTGTATGACGTATGCGGGGTATTAGCATATGACGTGTACAAGATATAAGTGCGATTCAAATATCGTGTTTTCAAACTGTGGCCGAAGTATTATGTTGGGGGGGGGGGGTGTTATAAGCTTACTCCTCCTAAATCACCATTCACCTAGAAGTAAAAGGTTTAATTTACCTTTCACTAGTATCTCCAGATGTCATGTCTCGTTCACCAAATATGAATGCATGTCACCATTCACCAGTAAATCTTGTGTAAATTCACCAATATCAAACATTAAATTTTGTTATAGTTTGACTAGCCTTAACTACGTACAGTGTATGGGTTTAGAATGTAGATCAGAGACATGTACACACGAGTTACTGGTAATAATATAATAGTTGTCATTTCACAGCTGCAGAACATATATAAATGTATTTCATATTCAGCAAACTTAAGTCATACCATTTCATAGATCTGAGCAACTTTGTAATATTTTACAACCTTGGCCATGTTGTAAGCTTGATTTGGCGGCCTGACCATGAGTTACGTCTCTATTGGACTAAACTACAGTATAATATCGGACCGAGTTACAACCATGCCCATTTTCAGTTCAGTTCATGATAACAACTTTGAGAATTTGTGATCTTTTCATAACACTTGTATGTTTGTGGGTGAAAAACGGAGTCTTGCAAATGACCGAAAACGCAACAAATTATATTTTTAAAAAAGTACAATTTCGACGTAAGGAATGGTCCCTTGAATCTTTTTTTTTCTTAACACAAGTGTTTGTGTTCTTTTGTGAGAAAAAGTGACCTGAGTGAGCCATTCAAGTTGTAAGTTGTGAACAGTCGGGTGAACACTTAGCCCTGCTGGGAAACTATTAGTAACTGAGTTAAATGGGGACATTTTCCTATGCAAAATTTAAACTGAAAATGAATAATAAACTAAAAAAATCTCCCGAGGGACTGGTACCATTCTAGGTACTAGGTGTTTCCGTGTAAACTGTGAAAAACGATTGTCAGTCGGTCAGTTATTATACCATTTAAAAACGCATTACAACGCATATGATATTATTGATTTTTAATGTTTTATTCGGCAAAATCATCCCGAGGGACTGGTGCCAGTTTAGGTGTTTCCGTGTATTAAAAAGGGGTGAAAAACGATTGTCAGTCTATTTCATCGGGCTGTATCCGTTTATTATATCGTGTAAACACATAAAAACGAATATGATATGATAGATTTTTGACTTCTTTAATCAGCAATAGTTGACTGACAGGTATAATATCGATTGATTATATACGATGTTGCAATGTGAAACTATCTTCTTTCTTTACAGGTCGAGACAATCGGTGATGCCTACATGGTAGTCAGTGGTTTACCTATACGCAATGGTAATATCCATGCTGGTGAAATATCAACAATGTCTTTAGAACTTCTCAGTGCCGTCCCAAATTTTAGGATACGACACAAACCAGATATATTATTACAGCTCAGGATTGGTATCCATTCAGGTTAGCGCCCTCTACGGAGTTTTTTTCAAACTGCATGCTCAGAAAGCTCAGCTCAGAAGACCGGGTTTTGGATTAAAGAATGTGGGTTCTGTTTGCGAAAACCAGACGATACATATAAGAACTAAAAGCATTCTTACATTCAATATAAAACAGAATTGATAATTATATCTGACTAGATATTGTCCAAATATAATTTTCACATATCTTACTATATAATTGTTTCTATATTAAATTGTATTATTGGTTGATTCCATTGTTAGGAGGTGTGGTCGCCGGTGTTGTAGGCCTTACTATGCCAAGGTACTGCTTATTTGGTGATACAGTCAACACTGCATCGAGATATGAATCCACTGGCAAAGGTAATGTTATATATTACTGAACACTGAGACCTGGGAAATGTTTAGCTATTTGACCTTGAAACTGAATTGAATTGAGAAAAACGATGTGTTTGTTCAAATGTTTGCAAAAAATAATAACGCCAAATGGTATGCATGGATTTCGCCCGAATTCTAGTGCTTGCTATCACTGTAACAAAATTGTGTACCAAATGTCATTGACATTAGTCATGTGACTTTTTGCGATATAGTGCATACACACAGACGGACACACAAACAGACATGATCATTACATAACCTCCCCTTACAAGATGTAAAAACTGGTTTCTAAAAGTATAGCACTGTCACACGTCAACTTGTATTTGCCACTCTTTTGCAATACTCAATGCCTTCCATTTGACTGGGGGGGGGGGGGGTATTTACATGGAAGTTAAATATAAACAATGAGAGAAAACTGTACTTTTTTTGTCTTATTTGTTTTAGCTCTTCGAATACACGTGAGCTCAACAACAATCACACACTTAAGTGAACTAGGAGGATATCATTATAATGAGAGGGGTGAGGTACTTATGAAGGTAAGGAATTGACTCGAATACACCGATCAATAAAAATGACGAGGGGGGAGGGGGAGTCGCCGCAGATCCCAATGACCGCGAATACCACCAAAAATCTGAAGATACAGGTACTCAGTGAAATACCTACACATGGAGTGACGGAGTGCGCGTATGGAAAGGCATCACCGCGACGACACTTCGGTGTAAAATTGAGGGGCGCCACCAACGTTCAGAAAGGGGTGATTGTGCCAAAACCAGCACTGCCACAGGCTGATAGACGCCGTTATTCTGAGTGGTTGTCATGATTGGAAGACACTAAAATACTCTTCGGGCATTATCACATGTCTTTATGAAAACCTATTCCTGTCTTGTCAAGTGACGAACACGTTAAATTTGTCGTTATTTTTGAAAAAAACACACCAGACATTGGAGAAAGCTACTACCACAACGTATTGAAATGGACTATTTAAATGGTGCTGCTGATTATCGCATCTCATTTATAATTCTGTACAAATAAACACTAGTAATCTACGAAAATTGTGATTTTCAAAGTTTTATCGTATCAACACCATCAAATATTTGTATAGGTACGGTATAGGTTTGTATAGGTACGAATGGTAACACATAGGGGTTGTGATGATTCGACGTGTTTAATGGGGAACTCCGCTCCGCCGGGAAACTTAAAGGTATTTTCAAAATGCCTTTATTTCCTGGAGTATAGTGTTCCCCTTTAATAGCTCCAGTGTATCCTTGTAAAAACAGGACACATCTAACTTTTCTGACGTTGTTTCTCTTGTATACAGTATATATTGTTAACGATTTCCATCACGTACGTCAACCCCGGAACGTTGTTTTAAAATCAGTCTATACAGAGACATACATTTGTAGATAAGGTCAAAGGTTAATAAAACATATACCTGTGGTTTCAAATGTTTGGATTTCAAAGTACCGCATGTTGATGAGTTGTAGTCCGTGTTGTGTTCTGATAAGTAAAACTTGATCAACAGATAATTGGATCCTAATCTTCTACATTATAGAACATGCTTCACAAACTGGTCTACCGATCAAATTTAAGCTTACTTAATCCCCGGTGGAGTCATAACATCATCAAGTTGTGTCATTTAATTAATATTTCACACAAGGGATATTTGTGGGTTATTCATATCGCATTTTGGTCTTTGATGTCTAGAGGTCATTCGTCATTTGGTAGATAATCTTTTTATATAATTAAATGTCGCAGGTCAAAATGACAAAATGATGTTTTAATCCAACGTTTGTGTTATGATTTCAAAAAAATAATAACAAAGTCGTGTACATCACTCAGTAAAAAAAAAAATTTCATTTAGAGTTAATCCGAGAGACGTTTGTTGGTGGGTGGGTGGACATATTTCTCCAATAAAAAGTTGTGTCTGGGTCATTGGCCGGCCAGTAAACTATTACTCACTTTGCCTGCGAGTATCCAGTCGTCGTTGGTGGCGCCCCACTCTATTTTCTACTAGGTAGTACGTACGGGTGCTGGTACGCCACTGACTCAGAGTTGGTGTCAAGCGAGTACATAGAACGAAGCCGGAGTGAAATATATTGTTGATTTATTCTGTGATGAATAGAACGCTGTTGACAGATTCTGTGATAAAAAATATATGTATCCCAAAGAGGTTGACGGAATCAATGAATTTAATCGTCGATTTATTTTGACAACCACGCAATTCGGAATGGTTCTACCAAATGCTTCTTTCATCCATCATTATTCATACAAGCGATAGCAGCGGCTGGAAGGGAGCAATTCAATACGTAATTAACAAGATGCGCAGTCACTCGCAGTAAGAGAGGCCCTACAATAATTCGTTGGTGGTTGAGATTTTTGAGAGAAGAAAGAACAAATTTAAGAAAATTTAATTTAATTTCATAGATTTCAGGAATAACTTGTCGTCAACTTCGTGTACGTGCTACGTAACTTCAGTGTCGTCGTCAACAAGCTCCCATGCACCACTTTTCAGTCGGGATGAGTTTTCAAGACAATATCATTGATGCGTAGGAGGTTGTGTCGTCAACTCTATTAAGATACATGATGTCATCCAATCTCACTTGACCATTTATCTACATATATATATATTTTTTACTTTTCAGGGCAAAGGGTCGCAGACTACCTATTGGTTAAACGGTAAAGATGGCTTCGATAAAGTCCTACCGATGCTGAACGACGATCAGATAATGTTAGAAGATTAGAACACATTTTTATACATATTATATACATATCTAAAAAAAAATCAGCACTAGGGTTGTCATCACCTTGACGACAGACACATTGATATATAAGAGCTTATTACTACACGTAAGAAACTCACCAAATCGAGCAACAGACGGCCAGTTTCTTGGAGATGCCATGTTTTCAGGTTTAAAGTTGCAGTGTGGATACGAAATGAGGATTTGTTTGAGGGGGAGGGGGGGGGGGTTAAGTAATGAAACATCTTTACTATATTTATGACTTGAGAAAACAATGTGAAACAACATAAACCAAGTCCATGATGTTTGTACCCTTCAAAAAAATATTTTTTAAGAATATGTAAAAGGTTTGTTATTGTACGTACGAGAAATGGTTTGTAAGCCTGGGGAAACACAAGTAATGGTTACTTTTATACACCTATATATAATCAAACTATAAGTTATGATTGCGACAGTTCAATATATGGAGAACTTGAGCAACAGGTGCATGCGCATGCGTACACTACCGGGACGTGATCATGGCGTAGTGAATTCTCCTGTTTACTCCCCCATAGAATAACAAACTTTTTACTCGTTTTTAGTTTTTTTCTTCAATTTGTGAGTTGAAAACACAGACTTGATGTATATCATTTCATTTATTTTTTTCATGTAGAAAAATGTAGTTTTATCAAATTGAAATCCAAAATATATACCAATTTCTCATCCACATTTCAACTTATAATAAATCAAATCCACGGCGAAATTCTTGTAATCGGTTCAGTGTTTATTATACAGCATTTTTCGATGACGTCATGTTTCTATTTGTCATGTTTGTCTTTGAATTCAAATGAGATGTAATTTTATCATTTTATATTGTATATTTTATAGAGTAAATAAACAACAAACAAATGACACTTTTAAACTCTATAACGAGATGTAAGGCTTATAGTTTCACATTTTTTAAACAAGTTGCAAGATGAGTGATAAACATATAAGGCATACAATGGAATTATATATTAGTATGCAATATTGTCAATTACTTATTTTATAGTATCGAGTATTTTCTCACATTAAAAATTTAACTTAATATGCACCTCTGATGTGACAAATCTTAACTTTAGCCGTTAATATTTGCATAGAAATGTCGAACCCATTTTCCTGTAGTTAAAATCAAGAAGTCACGTGTTCACTGGTCATCCGGGTCTTCAAACAAATGCTATTGAAATGAAGTCATAATATAATCCAACAATTTGGCCGCCGAATATTGTGGCGAAATTAAAGGACTAATGCTTTCCTTGAAAACAAGACTGAGAATCCCCAAATTTCTTTTTTTTCCGCTTCCCGATAATGAACGTGAAAAGCCTTCATTGGCATGTGACAATATTTGGAGAGAGCCTTGATTCTCCGGCTATGATGGACATTGGTCCCCGAAGTGCATTCTACCTGAGGCTATGATCGACACCTAGCCTCACATTTTGTAATAAGCATAGAGACTGTAGTGATAAATGTGCATCAGATACATAGAGGTTATCATTAGTACTGATACTCAGTGCTGTGGATTTTTGTGACGCTTACGGGTTTTAAATCCTGTTACCTTTCATAAGTAGGTGAGTTCGAAGTTCTTTTTACATTCCTTCGTACTTAGGATTTCCATAATTGTTAAATAACTACATTGGAATGTACTATGATGGTTACTATACAAATCATATAGACTGGTAGATAATGGTGACGTAATGATGAATAATGATTGCGCATGTTGTCATGTCAGGAAAATTATTCTCATATTTCTAGAACTGTAGTCTTGTTTTGACAGTTTTCAAAGGGGAGAGAGAGAGAGAGAGAGAGAGAGAGAGAGAGAGAGAGAGAGAGAGAGAGAGAGAGAGAGAGAGAGAGAGAGAGAGAGAGAGAGAGTGAGAGTGAGAGACAGACAGACAGACAGACAGACAGGGAAAGGTGTCTACAATCATACTGCACCGTGAGTCAGTAAAACACGGTATACCAACGGTATATGTTATAATGTTGCATGAGATATGGAATATTATCACACCGCCATGCATTATCATATCGTCATGCACGCTGTTGGATTGAAATTCATAAAACTGAAAATTTCAAGCAACCAGGGTTTATAAGAAAAATAAGGCCGCTTATGGTAAGTCTTTGCAAACTGACTTCAAAGTGACACCCTGCAATGTACATGTATATCACGATGACCTACATTGATATGTTTATGTCAATAAAGACTCCAGGAGCCGTATATGATCATACCAACGGTAACACGGTCTGGGAATGCCCCGGAACAGCGGATTGTATGTGTGTCCTGTGGCTATAATCTGAGTTTAATGACCCTCAAAGTTATATATATATATATATATATATATATATATATATATATATATATATATATATATATATATATATATATATATATATATATATATATATATATATATATATATATATATATATATATATATATATATATATATATATATATATGCAGAAGTGACTCAAAATTAGACAACTTTCATACACATATTCGTAATTGTATCGTGTCCGTGTGGATCCATTGTTGGTGATGATGTCTGAAGTTAAGCTCAAGTGGGACACATTTTCCCGTCATCATCACCCGCTGTTTGTAGAATATAACATTGTGCCAAAATCAAAAGCTATATTGCAAGATTTAAACATGTTTTAAAAAAGAAATAGTTATGGATAAAATCAACTGCCAATGAAACGTTTCATCCAATATCTTTCTTGATAAAACGACTCCCAGTCAACGGCTCACCATTTTCTTTTCTGATCATCGGACTGATACTTTTCGATTGTCTTGTGTGTTTTTTTGTTCTAATACTAGTTAGATAATATGATTCTACATTAGTAGTTGGAGTTACTTAATTAGAATATGTCAATTTGAAACAGAAAAGTTACAGACTGTGACCTTTTAACTTTCAATTGAAAAAAATTTTGAATGAATGAGTGAAGGGGTCAACATCTTCTACAAAATAAAAATTCTGTTCATTCTGTTAGTAACTTCACATTACAACAATATGGTTTTAGATATAAATGTATATATTATGTATTCAAATAATATTCACCGCATGCATGATTTTATGAAACAAAATACCCCCCCCCCCCATGTGAACCGTTTCACAACAGGTTGAATTTATATGCATCATACAAGCTGTGTTTAGCATTTAAAAAGAACTACTTTCTAGGTAGGTCATTGTATATCTAGGGTCGTTGTTAAATTTCCCATCAGTCTTTTCTTTGGCTGCGTTAATCGGCTTCTAGAGCAACAAGATTCATTTGTGCCACCACAATGTTAATTTACGGCAATCTGCCAATGTACAACTTAGACCTAGGCCCAACATACAAGTCAAACAGTCTCCTGTGGTCAACATGTTAAATATTTGTTCTCGACGAGTTCTACATACACACGACACACATTTTGGTTAACAGTCCCAGACGAAAGCGTGGTACTAATATAAGGTAAAAACCCCAATGATGGAACGGTTATCAAGTTGTTAATAGTTTATCAGCCTATGCCGTAGTCCCGGCAACTGAGATGACAGTGTGTGTAATTGGATTAGTGGTCGAAGTGTAACTTGACTTCATCAGCCCATGAGTGTTAATCTGCAATGATATGTATGTTCAGAGATTGACAGTGTAAGCATAGAAGTGCACCGACTAGCCTTCATTGTTCACCGTTATTGTTATCAATGTTCAGGTGTAATAGGTAAACAATAGGTGGAAACTTATCACCTGCATCTCAGGTGACGTGACCTGTTGGCGCGCTGACAATCACCGCGTGCATGATGTAACGCAAACTCTCATTGGCCATATAGAACACTCCGCTATTGTTCACGTCATTGCGACTCACAATGGGTGTTCCATAAACACACGCATCGCTAAATTTTTAATGACGGCTTTGTTTACCTGGCTATACAAAGACAGTTCCCCCATAGACGTAATCGACTGCTGCGTCCATAGCAACGGGCAAGAAGGGATTACATGGTTTATGTAGTAGGCGTTTAGTCTAACACTAGGAGCGGACTGTGGTAGTCAGAAGTACACAAAAATGCCGGTAGATACGATGTCGTTCAGCGCGCCGGCCCGTCCGAACGTTGTCAAATTAGCCGCTGTGAAGGAAGGCCTATACCACCCAAATTTGCCGACGTTTCGTCGAATGGATATGGATACGGCGGGACATAAATTGCCGTACGAACATTGCCGAACGACAACTTCAAGTGGACCAGGTTCGTGAGTTAATTTGTCTGCAGTGTTGTCGTCCTTTTCTCGGTGTTAAGTTTGTTCATGTTTTTTTTTTTTAAACTTTGCCTTCTCTTTTTATATTTCGTCAGATGATTTTAGAAGAGCTGGTATTACTCTCTTTCGATCCCCAAGTAAAGGTTTATCGTGCACGGTAAGTGGTGAACTATAGTGTGTGAAGTACCCTTTTTTGTTTAAAATGCACCTGTTTGTTTACCTCGGAGTGACACTTTGTGTGTTAGTGTTACATACATATTCGTACAGTGACCCGCTACGGGTCTGCGTTGCAAGCTGTTAGTGTTACTTAACAACCGTTTCAGCCTGAAAGACTTCAACATGAAATACACGAATTCAACATCCGCTGTATTAGCAAAATGAAAACGTGAATTATTGATGAGTATTCATGTTTTGAACAATTTAATGAAATAACTACCGATCTTGTCGACTAGATGTCTGCATATTTAGTATTCATGTGCATATATTACAGGAGTAAACACAGTACATACATGTATGTATATTGAAATATTCGTGACTCCGTTACAGAATTCGATTAAACTTGACGCAGACCGACCGTCAAACAGTAGACGTGCGTTTTTACGACCACAGGTTAGAAATTCTTCAGAATGTACATCATAAAACCGTACACCGTACAAGCACAAAAAAAACAACCTTTGTCAGTTCTTGAAGAGGTACAATAAGCAATAATCACCTACTCGTATGGAACCAACTTTTATGGTCGTCCCGTTGAGTTACAAAAAAAGGCACAGCGGTAGAACTCAATATCGAACATTGTTCGCAATGTCTCACACTCGGGCAGCAATAAAGAACGACAAGCTCGGTCGGTTATCATTGATGTCCTGAGTGTAAGTAACGAGACAATCTTAATTAAATTGCGGTATGTTGTATTTACCCAAGGCCGACGTTTGAATGACCGACGGTGACTCGGGCGTCTTAATATCGTACCACCGTCAAACATCCAATCTGTAAACACGTAAACAAAAACATAACAACGCATGTACCTGACGAAAAAGAAAATCAATACTGGCAGACGCTCAAATGTAAGGAACACAAAAATATAACGCAATTTTTTCGCGAATGTGATGAAAATTAAAAACAGATAGTTGTCCTTGGCTATATTTTCAAATAAAAATTTATAGGCCTGTTATTTTCAAGTATCGTGAATGTGTGAAGGAATTTTTGCACTGTAAATGTGACAGACACCTTTGTCTCATTTCACCTGAAAAATGGGACCGTAAAGATCGACCGAACTCAGATCTTAAGTTGTTGATTTTCATAATGGTGTTCTTATTTGCTTTAATAAGTGTATGTACTGTATATATTATCTAATGTATATTCATGAAATATAATCAATTCCGGAGTACATAGTTACATTCCAATGTTAACCTTGAATTGTAAAACATTGATTGACGACGTAGCAACCTGAAAAGTCTGTCTACAACCTTCGATTGGAAACTGATCTTTGGATTTTGCTACACATACATGTCATGAATTCCTGATATTTGTAATTTGGTGTTTCCTTTCGCTGTACTATCTCATAACTTTACATGTACTAGGTTCCCGTAATGTTCTGTTTTTTTTCGAAAACATACTGAGATAATCTACTAACTTACCCTATGTTTTTGATGTAAAGGGTAACACTCTCTTTACACCGTGATGTGCTTTGAGGACGATATAAGGGAGGGTTGAACATTATGAAGTATTTTTGGTAATTTTAATAATTCCATTTTCAACACCGTGACCGAATATGTGGTACACCGCGTACACTGACTGTAAACGTGACAATGTTTCTATGATGATCTCTGTCACATGATAACGAAAATTGTATTAAACAGTTTCTGCCATTAATTATTTCGACCAAGTACAACTATAAGAGAATTTAAATGGATATGTCTTATCTGATGCTGAATAAAACATGATAATAATGTGTCATATGCAGTATTTATCATTTGATTGAAATAATATAAATCAATTAATCGATCAATTAATCAATCAATCTATCAATCATTCAACCAATCGATCAATTATTCACTCACTCACGCACTCAACTACATTGTATTATTAATTAATTAATTAATTCATTCATTCGTTCGTTCGTTCGTTCATTCATTTATTTATTTATTTATTCGTTCATTCATTCATTCATTCATTCATTTATTTATTCATTCATTCATTCATTCGTACAAAAGCGTCAATTTCCACTACGACGTTGAGTTCAGATGTTAATAATCCTGGTTTAGAACATATCCTTCCACGGTTTCGAGTTATTGCCGGTCTAGTGCACACAGTGTTGTAGAACACAACGTACACCTATTCTAGTTACACCATTATATAATATCACCATGTACTAAGTGTTACCACGTAATGTTTAACCAAATACATGAATACCAGATGATAGGAAAACAAATGACTGTCATAATATTGCTTCATTATGCAAATGAGATCGCTATACACAAAAAGATTTAGTCTGTCCTAATTGTTACATTATGCACTTACTTCCAAACTGGAGTGACTGTAGACTTTGAATAGGGGGCCTACTACCAAACCATAGTGACTATCAATATCAGAGTAGAGTTTCAATTACTAGTATCTGAGATACCGTCTTTGTTGATTTGTGTAAACGGAGCCTGGGCCCGATAATACCACTATAGCAAGGATCATTCATTCTTTCCACGTTCAACAAAACAGCACGAACTCTTTTTTTCATAAAATTGCAAAAGATGGAACACTGAAGAATTGTTAGAGTAAGAAAAGAACACATCGATTGTTCCAGTTGATGCATTACTTGATATACAATTCATCTCGTGACCTTTTGACCTGTGTATACCTTACACCTTCCAATTGTGTAAACTGGATAGCATAGGCCATTGCACCACCACGAGAGGGCAAGTAGACAAAGCGATGCATATAGACATGCGAAGAATGTGGCATTTCCACAGAGAGTTCGATCGCCTATTTTAATTAATTGCACGCATTCGTCCACATAGTAAACATTGTTTGCCTTCGGTAACGCACAGTACCGTGACGTTGCCTGTGAAAAAATATCAAATGCATAATTATAGGGTGCAATATGAAGGTCCTTAGTACACGGTAGTTATATATAATTGTTGTCACGGTCACCAAGCATTGAGATCTGAAACGTCTGCACTGTCAGACTCGCCGTCAACTGCCGTTCGAACGTTCACACCACAAACAAACGATGCCTCGATTACCATATGAGGTGCATTATGTTTTACCAAGTCACCACTGCAACCATAGACAGTGGAGTCTCCCCTCCACTGTCTATGCTGCAACCGATACAATGGTTATCAGAAACTTTACTGGACACATGAAAACGAAAGTCTCATTATTATGAAAAAAACACATGTGCGTTGAAAAGAACCACAATGTTCTAAGTATAGAATGTATTGATTTGTACGTACATGTGCACTTTCTGTAGTAGTCGTCAAAAACAGACGTTTCGAGCAATAGTTTCATTTTCAATGTATATATGGCCGGCTGAGTGTCGGCATTCGAAATTGTCAAACCAAACAGTAACGCATAGAGTGAACTAATCTAGATTCTGGGTTGGGTAAATTATTTGGACGGTGTACATTCCCTTCTATTTCACGACGTCTCTACACAACGTCCTAACTTGCTAAAGCACTGATACTAAACTTAAAGTGCATTCAGTGGCCATATGGATGAGGATCAATCAAGTATTTATTTTTTATTTTTTATTTATAAACAATTTTATATATCACGGCTTCCTACTTGAAAAATCAATGTGAAACAACATTGTTTATAACTCCAATAAATTGCAAAAGACTGATAAATGTGTAAAATGTTGTTGTAAGTACAATAACAAACTTCCTTTTTTTTTCTTTTTTTTTACACATTTTCAATATATCGAGACTTGGTCTATGTTGTGTTACATTGATTTTTCAAGTAGGACACATAATAACATTTTATTCTTTTTTAATCCAACCAATCCTCATGTATATGCCCACTTTAAGAATGAAAATACGCTATTTGTCAGTGACGGTGTAAATCACTGTTAATAGCTTATAGTACAGTATATGGTGAAATCAATCTCCCATATATGGACAGTGTTGTAAACTTTCAAACACCTGTATACACACACACCTGTCACAATTTACAACACTGTTCACCCTTGTCGTCCACTTCTGATATTTATCATCCATTTTTTTTATTTCAGAGAAATACAGAAACTGGTCGCTCATTGCGAGAAGTTATTCCACCTTCTAATTTCAAACTAAAGTAAGTTGTTGAGATTTCTCACTCATATTTAGTTTATTTTTAGCTGAGGATGTGACGTCATATTCGTGCCATGGAAGCGGGTTAACTGAGTTCACCGCGGTCTGCCTCGAGGAAAACGTTAACCTTACTAACGTTTTTGATGCTGTCTGATTCGATAGGTGTCGCGTCGTACTGCTAAAATTTCTGTCTCCACAGAAATGTTATTACATGTAATATTGCTACACGCACAACTCATAAATTGCTACATTTTAATCCATTGTCATGCTTGAAAAAAAAAAGTGACATTGTTACAAAAATCGGCGACGGCCGGTCGACGTCTGCTTTAAGATAATGGCACTTGACACACAGAAAACATAGCAATGTTGCTAAGGTGTTTGTCACACCAGAAAATGAAACAGTAATTGTCAACTTCAAAATGATTAGAATTTTTGTCGAACCAGACGATAAGATATAACAATGTTAGCAAACACTTAAGGCGACGCTTTGTTTCAAAACAACTGGTTTTAATTGTATCAATTTGACCGAACGACGAATGCCAGGCACAGGGAATGACTCAATAAAAACCATAATCACAATGTAATTCTGTACCAGGACTATATTTATTGACGTTTATCCGTGTACAATCCAAGTATGTACACACAGAGCACGACTCACGGAGTCTCTTAGGAACTTGAGCATTTATCATTTAATGATGAGCATAGTGTGATTTCTGACTTGAATATTTACCTGTCTAGGAAGAACACTATGCCAGTACATCACAAATATACATGAAACAGGGATGATCATTTTGAAACTTTGAACCTGCATTTTTTTTGTTTGGTTCATAAACGAGATTGAATTTAAGTCTCAAAATAGATTTGTGACGATAAATTGACTCTGGCATAGCAACAGCCTGAATTAATGGCTAAACATGTAAAAACGCCATCGTTACTTCTCTTAAAGAGTGCAAATAATACAATGAGCTCAATTCAGCTATTTTTTTTTTCGTTTCAGTACAAGTAACCCAACAGAATTTTCTCGTATATCTACAAACTATAATCCATCTGGATCTGATAAAGGAGGTACGTAATCATGCCCTGTTACGTTTTCATTAACCGATAATAAACTGACAGTGAAGCGTGGTGACAGCGCCCTCTTGTGTCGTGTATTAGTAACGCAAATCACTTTCGTTTTAAACACGACTGTAATTTGGTTCTTGGTAATATGTTTGATGCAATTGTACCTGTCTATATTATATATCCTCGAAAATAAAACAAACATTTATATAAATCCGTCATTTTAGATACACGCTTATAAAAGGGTACATGACAAATTTATATTACTGTCATTGGAAACCTGTTTGGGTAGTAAAGGTTATAGATGAAGAGTAAGTTAAGTAAGACATTAATTTGCGTGACATGGGTCACCGATTTGGAGATGCAAATTTTCAACAACAACAACAACAACAACAACAACAACAACAACAACAACAACATCAACAACAACATCAACAACAACAACAACAACATCATCATCATCATCAACAACATCAACAGCATTACCATCAAATGTTCACAGACATGAACTTGTCTTGGATTATTTGGCAAAAGTAATTTTAGAAAAAAAAATACGGTGAGATTTCCTCCTGATTTCGGGGAAACTTTCACAGTCGAACTTAAAGTCTGCGAATATGCCTTTTGTTTTATATTTCGGTTTTAGTTTGTTTTGTTTTTAGATATATCATTAAGATTAATTAAGACTCATGTATTCAATACATTCTATATGTCTTTGTTTAATATGGCCAAAACTTAATATTCGAAATATGTTTTTTTTTTTCACCAAATGTAGCCCCTGACATGTTTATTTTTTATTCCTCTTCCCAGGATCATCATTACAGTTTGTTGGTTATGCTGTCAGATATCTTAAACCCAATGTTTCTAATTCATGGCGGGTAAGTTTATACACTCGCTTTGTTTAACTGTATGCAAATATCTAGGGACAAGTACGGGATAAAATCATACTATAATTCTGAGTCTAGCGCCCTCTAGCGATATAACATTCAGTCAATATTTTTTTAATATTTGTGAGTTCTGTGTGTATTTATATTTGAACCTTACCATATGGCTCTAGTCTGTGCGCATGTGCAATAGTACTAAGTATACAAATGAATTATTTATTGAGTGATATTATCCAAGTCTGTACTATTTAAATATAGATACGCAAAACACAAGGCCGCAAAGGTACCGTTAACATAAGTTTGACACATTACGATAAAAAGTCAATAAGTACAGAGGGTCAATCAAACACAGATGTCGTATAATAACATTAACAGTTCAGAACTGGAGTCAAAAACACTGAAATGTTAAACGCTCCATTACAGACCATTGCATTTATTACCAAGCGCTGTTTGCTTGTCATTTGCATGATATTCGCGATGTGATACCAAACCATATATATATTGCAGTAGTGTAATTATAGATTGAAGTCAGACAACTATAATAACTATATATTATATTTCAATATTAATTTTATTTGTCATGACACACACACACGTATACACATACACACACTCTCATTTACACACACACACATACATATACATACATACATACATACATACATACATACATACATACATACATGCATGCATGCTTTTATGCATGCACGCACGCACTCACGCACACACACACACATACACACATATATATATATAAATATATATATATGTATATATATATATATATATATATATATATATATATATATATATATATATATATATATATATATATATATATATATATATATATATATGCATTCCAATGTTAACATCATGTTGCTAGGGTACAAGATAAGTTATTGAAACGTAAACACGTATTTCGTTTATTTATTTATTTATTTAACTGTCTGTCTGTCTGTCTGTCTGTCTGTCTGTTGTCTGTCTGTCTGTCTATTTCATTTCATTTATTTATTCATTCATTCCTTCATTGACAGTACAACCTTCGTCAGGAACCCACCCTCGATCAATACGGACAGAGACCAATGCCTGCAAATATCTAGTAAGTATACGTGGTCATTTTATCGCGTAGAGGTAGAGAGAGAGAGAGGGGTTGAGTGAGTGATGACTTCTGTAAGGGACGAGCGACTATTCTTATATAAATCGTTCTATATTGCCATTTATATACAGATAACTGCCTACCTACATGTGCCATAGAATTGTCAATGCATAGATAGACCAAATAAACTTATTCATACTACGAACGAAGGTACAACGACTACTAAAGTATGGCGTAACAATTGTGTTTAATTGGGTATAACCAGTACGCATTGAGGACACGGCAGTTTACGTTTTAGTTTTGTCAATGGTGGTAAATCTGTCCAATTTTAATTCTTTTCAAACGCCCTTTTCAAGATATAGTTATCAAATCATTCCCAATTCTTCTATGTCACGGTACTGTGTAACTAGTGCGTCTACAACTGGCTCTATTGTATCAAGAAGGCAGATTTTCTCTTTTTTTATTCAATTTAAAAAAAATAATTGATGTCATCATAAGTTATTATTCTCAGTCGGATAAATGTATTTTCTTGTCATTTTTTTGATTTCACAAGATTTCTTTTGTCTCCTAACTCATATTTTTGTTTGTTTACGAGCACAGCAGCCGGTACAGAGATACATACCCACAGTATAGCCGTAACATAGCAACGGAAGCATGGCGCACTTAAATAAAGGCTTCTAACTCAACATTGACCATCGCTGGAAAGGATGTATACAGAGCGTATCGGTCAACAAAAATTCCAATTGAATGACGTCACTATACATTATCCGTCCATTGATACATATGTGTGTATTTACCTTTTGTATAAAAATCACAATATTGTGTCATTTTTATTTTCATTTGAAATATTTTTTTTTTAAATTACGTTCAAGGCTGACACTCGCAAGCTGTCAAAGCAGTGTTCGAATTCTGTTATGATGTCATAACGTTATAAATACATTTATGCAAATAAGTACATATATACTTTCAGTCACTGCTTGTTTTTGCTTTATGTGAAGCTATATGTAAAAATCATCTTGCGGTTAAATTAATAAACATGAAAATATGTTATTACTCTCGTTTTTTCTTTCTTTTTATGAATATCGTCATGTCATATGTTTTGATACGTAAAAAATGCTATATTCTAGACACGGAGGCTGGAACCTGCAGCTTTCCTACAAATCAAAAAGCAAACCACTATATTTATAACCTCCAATAGTCCAGACTTTATGAAAATGATGTCTATGGCTAACGTCATCCACACGACCACAAGTGGACCATAATTGCTTCTGTGCAAATCTTTGGCGTGGATCTGACCTATGACCTCATGACAAATCGTATTTTCAGCTTTAGAGAACAGCTGCATCACCTCTCGGTGACATTTATGTCAACACTGTTACTGTAACTGAAATATCAATGCTTGAGAAACGTGCCTTATAAAAAACAAAACTGTTACAGTGTATCACAAGTGACAACTACGTACCTACTGTCAGTGGATGTGATTTTAATTTTAAATAAGAATGTATATACTACTCCAGTGATATGACCTACATGTACGCACCACCAATTTCAATTCTTAGTAGGCCGCTAAATTCATTGCGATACGAATCGTGTTGCTTTGTTACTACTATTTATTTCCATCTAGCGACTTCGAAAAAGAATCAAATTAATTATCAACTGTGAGGGCGGGCTTCAAACAATCTCTAGGCATGCACCAACGCGCGCACACACACATACACATACACATACACACACATACATACATACATACATACATACATACATACATACATACATATACATACATACAAACATACATACATACATACATACATACATACATACATACATACACACACATACACACATACACATACATACATACATACATACATACATAAAGTTTGATATGCACAGTGGAGTCACACATTCAGTTGGTATAGACTGACTAACGACAAGTCATCACATTTGTAAAACACATCACTTCACAGTCGTGTGGTCAAACTCACTCATATTGCACACTTGATTATTGTTCTCTACCTCTGAGCAACGCGTACGATAAATGTTTTATGTCCGATGACCGAGATATCGTTATGTAGGTTTTTTGAGTGTGCAACTGATCCTATTCATGGGAGATAATAGTTGGAAGAGTAATGAGTAATGGAAGGTACGATTCAACATTCTGGAATTTTCATAAGAAAATAGAGATGTGAAACAAAATGACCATAATATACTTAGAGAACCGAATAAAGGTGGAGACTGTGTCTTTTTTTACGAAGAAAACGTCCATAGAGTTGTGTCGCAAGAACAGTTTGCTACACAACACAGTATTAGTACACACTCATTACTCTTCGAAAGCATCGGTAGCTGTAACAGGAACTATCTGCCAATAGAGGCAAAGCGCGGGGAGGAGGGGGTACTACACTGGGTTCCGTCTGTCCATTCGTCAGTCCGTTTGCACCTGTATATCTGACGCATGCACAAGTCAAATTCATTCAAACTTAATACAAAGGTGATATATACCACACAGCTACAGGACATCATGTATGCATTGGTCTCGATTACCCAGCCTCTCGCCGCTGGGGGCTCTGCCTACGAGACCACCGCAAATCTCGTTTCTCCAGACTCACGTGCGGTGGTCTCGTAGGCAGAGCCCCCAGCGGCGAGAGGCTGGGTAACCGAAACTATGATTGTATGCATATCATGTGTTTTAGTTTTGCCACTTGGTTCAAGTGTATACCCATATATTATCAGATATGATATATCTGCAGGTATCCGCCGGTATATTTGAAACCGACCTTGACTTTCAAGGTCAAATATCACAATCAAGATGTTTTCATGCATAATACAACAGTGAAAATCTTGTGGAAAAGTAAAACTAGTATATAGGATATATTTATCATCAATCCTTTAGTGGTTATACAACTTTTGATGGAATAGAAGATACTATTTGTTCTTTTTAGGCCAAACAAAAGAATATAATAGTAATTCTGGTCACTCCAGTTAAATACCCCGCTTCTGTGTTTGTGTTTGTGTTTGTGTTTGTGTTTGTGTTTGTGTTTGTGTTTGTGTTTGTGCTTGTGTTTGTGTTTGTGTTTGTGTTTGTTTGTTTGTGTGTGTTTGTGTGTGTTTGTGTTTGTGTTTGTCCAGGCCATGCAGTCTGCAGATCAATGGGAAACACAAAAATAACCCTCCCCACTTCAGTGAAGACAACTGCAGAGCCAATCATGAACAAGCAAATGACATCTGCCCCACATACAAACTTGCTCTAAAGTACAATATAAAAAGAACATTACAGTAACTACCATAAATAGTAGACTGATCATGAGTGACAGGTTTGTTAAGGATTTCAAAAAATCGCGTTGTCGCACCATTTTAGTCAAACTGTCCTGACCTGAAACAATTTAATTCTTTTTTTTTTCTTTTTTTCATTTTTTTTTTTTGGGGGGGGGTGTCTTAGCCTGTGACATCTACACATTGGGACCTCGTTCAGGTGTCTATCTAACCACAAAATTATATCAAAATCATTGTACTTACACTACTTCAACACTGATTTGTATCTTACAAAGACTTGTTTTTCATAATTATTTGTTTCTGTATTTCCATTTAGTTATCTTATTTTCCTAAGTTGCTGAAACATGTATACTTGTCAAATGATCAAATCATATCAAAATCCCACCAGCTTACAATTCATTCTTTAAAAAATCTGCCTGCTGTTTCTGATTCATAACACGCGGACATCAGCAAGCTAGTGTACAAAGTACAGTCAGTGTTGACTTGTATAGAGAGCTAGACGCCAGCTAGTCAGGATGATTGAACTGTTAGATGTAGAGATTTGATGTATTTTTCAACAGGCTCCCAACAGGTATTAACGACATATAGAGCGAAATATTATATCTACCTAGGAGGTATAATGACACCGATTATATTATCATTTATGATCTGCAAGAATATCTATCATTTCTTTATCATTTATCGTTAATTATGATTTATTTACAACATGTCTGGCATCTGAGGAAGCAAATCTTCCTGTTCTGTCTACGGCCAGTGGCATTGATGATACTAGGGAGGCGAGCTCCTTAGCAAGTACATGATTTGGACGCGAAGTCCTTAGTAGTTATACGTTTTAGATACGAAGTCCATAGGGAAAAAAATCAAAGATTGTTGATTACTTGAAAACAAGACTCTGAACTCAAAAATGTCGAGCTCCCATATGGTAGAGTTTTGAGTGATTTACAAGGAAATTAATCCCCGAGGTGTCGTCTTTATTTTCACAACCACACTCCTATAACACCTATGTAATCTGTCATTTTATCAAATGGTAGATCCATGTCACCAAGACAATATTCAGAATGCACATACACTAAGACTTCTGAGTCACGTCAAAAAATCTTGTCGGAGATGATGGCGTAGTGAAGACATCAATCATCGTTCCAGGTTATATAAAAAATAAGATACTGATCCGAAGTGCTATCAGAAACACTATGATACTTTTGCCGTGTGTGTTTGTGTGTGAAGGCATCTGTCGGAGAATTCTTGAACCATCTGTCGAATCCAGTCATCCATGACAAACATGCCAATCTTTGCTACTTCATAAATAAACATACCCAGAATATCTTTACTACAACCATACTGCTTTTTGTCGTATTTTGGTCAGTCGCTTTCCTCATGATTAGCTCAGAATCTTCGCTTTACTGATCCCGACTATCAAATAACATTCAACTTGCCAATTAGCAATGGACTTATCCGTTTCAAGGTTCATTTATATTTCTCAGGCAAATCTACACCAGGTTTAAGTTTAAACATAAACACTATTTTTAGAATATCTTGCCGATAAAACTTACACCATGTTCGTGAAAAAATACCACTTAAACGTTTTTTTTTGTTTTTTTTTCTTCATGTTTTTCAAAATAACGACTATGTACTTGAGTTAAAAATGGACTATGAAAATAATTTCGGTTGACTCGGTTGTCATTTTACCAAAAGCTAACGATTAAATCAAATACATTACGTGTTATATATATACTCAAGTTTTAATAACATTCACAACACAAAGTTGTTGTTGTCCAAAACACCATGACTATTTCAGACTAAAAGTCCTTTGGTTTTAGAGCCAAATTCTGACAAGCAGTTGTTGGTAGTGTATAGCTAATGTATGAGTTAAACGTCTGAGCAAAGGGAGAGAGAGAGAGAGAGAGAGAGAGAGAGAGAGAGAGAGAGAGAGAGAGAGAGAGAGAGAGAGAGAGAGAGAGAGAGAGAGAGAGAGAGAGAGATATATATATATATATATATATATATATATATATATATATATATATATCAATACACTCTATATTATGTTGTCTCTCATGTCCTTTTTTTTCAATTTTCAGATACAGGTAGGGGAAATATAGAGATTCAAATCACAGCGTTGTTATATTAATTTTGAGACTGTAGACACGGATCATTAATGTAAGAAATGCTACGGGTCCCTAGGGTAGATGCATAGTAATGCGGGTGGGCTATGAAAGTAATAAACAATTATGTATTAACTAAGAACGTGACATTTATAATCGTTATGTGTAAATAAAACGTAACATTATCTCGTTTGGTAGTATGAAATACTCATAAACAATCACGTATTGCAGTAATCAGAGCCTACAAACAATCGTGGTTTGTATAGCCTCAACAAATCACTGGAATTAGGAATTGAAAACATCGCAGTGACTGAGAGTGATAGGTTTCAAATTGAAGAGATAAACCATTCATGCGATGAAGAAGTCAGTCATATTAAGTATACTTAGGATGGAACATTTGACCGTATATAGAGTCAAATGAATCCCACTGACCTTAAAAAAGACGATGTAACTGGGGGAGGGGAGAGGGGCGTAGAACTGTGGTCAACATTCACCAATGTTCCCCATGTGCTAATTTACCTGGTACTCGCATAGTAGCGAGAATATGTACATGTAATTATGTACCTCGGGTTTGAGCTCTTTTTCGATTTAGGTAGACTTTTGGACAACATAGTTTGTAAGTTGATGATTACATTTTTCCCCCAAGACCTTTGACTCGTACGTTCTGGCAGAATGTAGACATTTGGCCCTAGTGCCTGGCTGAAATGTAGACGTCTGACCCCCTAGTTTTTAATCTTTGGAGCGTTTGTTTTTGTGAATTTGATTCGCCAGTATACACCTGTACCCAACCCCAAGGGTACACGTGTTCACTCCACCCCAATTCAGTGAAGTTGAACCCCACGTATATTATTCAATTACCCCCCACACCACTATAAATACGTAGCCAGTTCATGTTCTACAATCACCCTATCTCTAGGTTCCAGTCTATGCTCATAACATGTCGCTCCCTATCTGCAACCACAAATAAAAGCTAGCATATAATCTAAGCCTTCCATGTGTTCTGTTTATTGACTTTTTACATCTAACGTTCTATTTAGAATTGTACGCATATTCTATCAAGCGACTGGTTTCTGCATTATGTAAGATTATGTTGTGAAAATAAATTCAAATAAACGTTAGTGATTAAAATGTAAACGGCCTTGTTTTTCGAGTCGTGATCAATAGAGTTTATATTTGGTTCCAAAAGTTCATCGCACTAATTCCTATTTGAAAATAAAATTAAGAATCATATGATGGTCTATCTGTTGTGTAGATGGATAATGGCTTTTCGTCATAAACAAATTGTAATTTGTGGTAATTCAATTTGTTATGAAATTTATCTTAAGGTTAATATTCATCAAAATTTTATTTTAATAACAAGTCTCCGAGTCGGCAAGATTCCTTTGATGATAGAAATTCATCATTATATTCGTTATGGAATAGCAATCACAATTACTACTCTCGCGCGTGTAAAATCTTTAATAACAGTAATAGAAAGTTCTAAGACAAACACTGTTTCCATCGTTGGTTTTTATTGTACACATTAGTATGATTTGATCATTACACCATTTTCAAGGAACAGAAATGAAACTTGCTTCAAATTTAATGGACTATGCAGTTTATATTGGATGATGACAAAGAAGAGACGGTGAAGGCGGGCAGGCGCGCGCGCGCGAGAGAGAGAGAGAGAGAGAGAGAGAGAGAGAGAGAGAGAGAGGCAGACAGACAGACAGACAGAAACAGGGATAGAGACAGACAGAGACAGAGACAGAGATAGACGGAGACAGACAGACAGACTGACTGACTGACTGACTGACTGACCAACTGATGAATGGACGGACGGACAGACAGGCGAGCGTGCGGGCAGGTGGGCCGGCGGAACGAAATGATTCGGCAAGATTCACTATACACTGCACTTTTCTTGTTCTGTAAATCGATAAACATTAGTAAAACTAATTTTTACTGTCCTTGGATGGATACTATAACTAAAACGACTCATAAAATATACTATAAAACAATTGACGTAGGATAAAACGTTGTCGGTGTACGTCTCTATACATATCTCAATTATCGATGTTGACGAGTAACACATCGTATAGGATATTCATTATGTTAAAATCCATAATGAGATACGTAATCTTAATTATATTATAAGAAATTAATGACAATGAATAATCACAGTAATTTATTAACACAGAAGAGAACATGTAGAATTCACGTACGCGTTCTACAGCAGATGTCCTTGTATAACATAACATAACAAGTGACGTATATTTGTCCCAGCGGATGTTATTCCAAAAGGTATTGTCAGATTGGATCAAACATTTGTCACACCTGCGTATCTATAATGACATCACTCACTGTTAGTCAAAAATTTGTTTTTTTGTTCGAACTTTTGCACCATTTATAGTCGGAAAAAAGTATGAATAACAACATATCTTGACTCAATTTTCCTTCCTAACAATTTCTACGTTGCATAGGTCTATGATTTGTCTTCATTCAATTTCTTGAAGCTCTGATATTTATAGTTACATTTCATCAATTGTGATTTTGATGAGCCAGCGAAGTCGACAGTAGGTGGCTAGGTTTAATTTGGTGGAAAATTTGCACTAGACGAAATGAAAAGCAATTCCCGCGGTCATTAGAACGCACGACGGAGTTTAAAGACTGCAATTTGAACGATCGCGAATCGTCATTGATGTGGTCTCACTGCAACGGAAAAAGATGCAAAATGTGAATTATGTTTCAAATGTTTTCTCAATTATGTGACTGATCCAATGACGTCACTATTCCAAACGTGTTTGATGAGAAGGTGTCATTTCCCCCCATCCGATCAAAAATTTTCAAAATCAATATAACGAAAGAAAAAAAAATAACTCGATAGCTTCCGTCCTGCAATCTTGATTACAAAGTGTATACCAAACAATTTGCCGAGTCATTAACAAATTTAAAAGACAAACCGGGTTCGCATACTTGATTTGAAATCGTGTCAGCAGTGAACGACATCTTTTGATCATTTTTTTTCTATAGAGTTCAAAAACAGACGGAAGCGACGGGTTTTAATGGTAACCAATGGCAACGGATATTCCATTGTGTAACAAAGCAAATAAAGTGGGCTTCATTCAGATACGTCGATACGCTGCCCGCTTTATCTTTCAGGACTAACAAAAAAAAATTGTGTGGTTTCGATTACGCTCAATTTTAGAATAGGTTGGGTAGTAGCTAAGATTTATTTCATTTCTTTTGTATGTATTTTTTTTTCATATGTGAGTGTGTAGTTCAGGTAGTTATGTTTTCCGTTGTTTTCAATATGGTCTCTGTGTTATTGGTTTCTTGTCATCAGATGTACAACCATTACAGATTGAAAGAACATATTTATATGTCTTTTTAAGTTCATGTCAGTTTCCGCATCCACTATGTCTTGCGAGACTTCACAATTTTCGCGATTTTAATATTTTTCCTCAAATACGTAAAAAAAAGTTTAGGGTCGGCAGTGAAAAACTAGGTGTGGTCGGGTAAGCGAAACCAAACAATTGTTAGGCCTGATGCGTAACTTTACATTTTTTTTAAAAAACACGTAGCTCATTGAATGAAAAGAGAATTAATATTGATAGTGATAATGACAACTTATTAGACCATTGTAGCTATGGTAACAAGCTGGTATTAGAAAACTGAAAAAGAAATACATTTCAATTGTAAAGTTCATATACCTACAGAGATATTGCTCCTAAGCTACACTGTATCTGCACGTGCATGTCATGGCTCCCCCTACCCCCACACTCTGATTTCTAGCCAGTTCATATTTGATACGTTAAATAGGAACTTAGAATGAAAAGTGAAATACAGCTATACATGTAGGAGACCCTACAAGTTACCGACCGAGATTAGGGAACGAATGTATTATTCCATTTTCTTTACATCTCATAATTACAATGATCAAATAGAACCAATAATTCTAGAAGTTTTACAGAGATTTACAGCTCATTGAAACTAAGAATATTATGTGTTCACTGCTTATACAAGATGAATGCGAATAAGTTGACATATCCACAGGAATTCGGAAGGGAACACAACGACCACTAACAGAATGCATACTTTGAAATTTCCAATCTAATCAATGTCGTGTTTTTTCAGTGATTGATCGCCCCAGGTCTGAAAACAAATATTGCAAAAGGTCGATGCAATATATAGCGATGCCTTTTAAACATCAATACTAACATATGAAATGTAATCCCACACTAATACAATGCAGCTATCGCAGTAAATATAGCCGTTGGGGTTATAATCCAAGCGTCAATTTTTCTTCGAGGTTGGAGACTATATGTTATTATACTCGCGATCGGACGTTATTCTAGTTTTAAAAGTAGTGTTATTCTAAAGACTTATTATTAGAACTTATTCAAGACGAAATTCTCCCTAACTTTGTTCATTTGGCTTGCTTCTTTCTCTAAATATTAGCAAAGATTGGTTCACATCGGGAAACTTCTCAGTTTTGAAGTTTGCGCAAAGGTGCATTAATTTGCATGTGCATGAGCTCGTGTTTACGTCACAAATTAAAGGAAAACAGAGACCACTTCCCAAGCTTTTGGAACTCGTCAATACATTGTAGTTAGCGCTTAAAGCATGAATACGACGAGTCCATTGTTGGTTCTTGCGATTGTCATTTACAGAATATTTCAAAATATGGAATTGGACGACTACAGACATGATAAACTTTTCTGTTTATCTTGTTTTCAATTTTCTTTTATAGCACGTCTCAATTCTTCAATGTCAAATGTTCAGTAACGAACCCTTTGATTTCCACTGAAAGTATTCGAAAAGTTCATTTTTCCACCAGAAAGAATTGGCAGGCTGCTTTATGTCGGGTATAGGAAGTTATGATTCACATAAACAATCCCTTAAACGGAGTAATATTTGAACTGACTTTCATAAAGACTCCACCCATATGAAATAATTGATATTTATGAATCAGTGTCAGGAGTGAGATATAAAATTTAACCCCATTTTAAAAACAAAGCATAAAAGACATTATCATATTACTTTTATCGTATTTATGGGATATATAAAGAGGTTAACACGATTATTTATATTCACTAGGTGGTTTTATGGGCGATCGTGTCTAAATCAAATTGAGTAATTATGTGAATAGCGGCGTTTATCTGGATCTCATATCTAGTTATACCATAATATCAGATATCGCGTTAGCAAAACGTCGTAAATATGTTAGCACCGAAATGACAAAAAAAGAACTCTTTGCTTACTTATTGTGTTGAGATATATTTTAGTGTGATGGGTGTCCTTCTGTATCATTCTCACCAACACTATAGTAAAGCTATGTATCACATTCAAGCCAGACTTTCAGTCGCTTGTACAGTCATAGAATCTGTGATCAAATTTCTCATCGAGAACGTGTTGATACTGCGTTACCATCTGCAAGAACACTTTGTTATGAATTCCCCGAATACCCCGGGAGATGGACGTCTCCGGGGCAGCAATGTTACACGAGTATCGTTCTCAATGACACATAAAATTCCGGTCTTTTAACGGACTGTGTTGTGAATGTACATATGTAATTGTTTCCTGAATATACTCTCATGTCTTAGGCAAGGGTGACGACTATTTCATCGGCTAGTGTGACAGCTGTGCTTGTTTTATGGTTCTCAAATGACACGAATAGTCTGGTAATGTGTCACTTCGGAGACAGAGAGAAGGGATATAATATGCTTTGGGTTATTTTAAAGTGAAAGGAGGAATGTATAAGAGGGGATACATAAAGATGACAGCCATATAGTTGGCAGTTGTAGTGCCAGTGGGCAATGATAGCTTTAGACGTCCATTAATTATCTTAATGTGTTCAACTTTTCTAATACGCACGCGTCTTGAATTGGGCAAATATCTATACTTTGTACGGGCAGAAACAAATTGGGAGGAGGTACTCCCATAGACAGGTAAACGGTGGGTATGTGTGGCCCGGGCCCACATAGGTCACTTTGTCATCCTAAATCCCTATTCAAAGGTCGATTTTTCATCTGCAAATTCTCTAATCATGGGGTCAATGACACGGGAAACGCCTTTATGATGTAGGTATATCTTCACAGCATCAGAATAAAGATAAGCGACTGGACGATTGTCGGACTGGAAATCCTTCACAATGGGTCTGTTTTTACACCCCGTCTGTAAATTTTGGGGTAGAAGAATCTCCTTTTAACTATTTAGTAATAGTAAGCGGGGTCTTATTGAAGACATCTGCCTTCCCTGTGTACCATGTTGTTACATGACATCGATCCAGAATTTAGAGAATGACTGTCAAGTATTAATTCAAACCGTGTTTCTTCACGGACACTTTAACTTTAAACGTAACTGTAACAGTTTTTTTTCAACGTCTGCCAAAACAAGTGACTTGAAAACACTTTAGGCACGTTTGGTATCACCATGCTGAATCGTTCTGTCACACGTAATAGTATTAACGCAGTGTCAGAGTTAACTTCCATTAGCATTATTCACACGCAGCGTCAAAAGTTGGCGATTTTACTCTTCATAATGTGAAAGTTAATGATCAATCACCTCAAGTGTAACTTCCAATAATTTTGCGAAAAAAAACAGATGCTCAGTAGACACTTAATGTTACTGCTTATTTTATTTTATTCATACCAGCACACATGAAATACTGTATTTGTTTCCTAATTTCCATAATTATGCTGTATAATATTTTGATTCTTGGCATTCATAATATGAATAAAATGGCTTTTGGACTCATAGAATGACTGAATAAGACGTTGTGCATAAGGGTGACCGTATATATATATATATTTTATGTTTCTCAGTCTATGACTTACAAAAAATGAAAATAAAAAAATGATCTTTTTCATGTTTCTCTGCCTCTCCTTTACCTCCTCTCTATCTGTTCTTTTCATGATATTCCTGGTAACAAGCCCTTTCCCATGGACCTCTCGGCACAATTGCCACGTTCTCAGCCCCCTACTTGAATAACTTACGTCATGACAGAAATTCTCAGTTTTGTGAACAAGTGTCGTCGCCGCCGCCATGACTGTAGACGGCGTCGACAGTCAAGACATTTGGTTATTATTGCCAGAGAGGGCACTGTTCCGCAAAATATTAAGGAAGGATAATACTTTATTTTTTTAAATTTTGATGTTGGAGCTGAAAATTTGGGTCGGTCGGGTAATGACAAACAGAAAAAAGGGTCACACTAAAGAAAATGTAATTTCAAAGGCCAACGATAGATCATCCATTTTCAGCATTTAGTTAATATCAAGGAAACATCATCACATTTAATGTGGTGCAATTTTAGAATATGGAAAGGATCATCTTTCTCAATGGAATGTTCAAGTTTACCGAATGGCCATATGTGACTTCCGTCGTCCTCTGACCTCTAAAACAGAACGTAAGGTCACAGGAGGATTGTATTTAATTACGTTCATTATTCTTTTATTCAGTCCTGTGTGGCATAGTAAACTCGCAGTACAGTTTAACAATAGTGGAAAACGTGATTTATGCTGACTTGCTTCCAATTTATGAGCCTTTTAATACTGCCGTAGTCCATAGAAATAGTTATATTACTAAAACGCAAAGGGTCATACATGAGATGCCCCGAGAAACAAAAAAAAAGTAATTAATAAGTGTTCTAGTGACAGACTGCAAATTATGTGTATTAAAGTAGTTTATTTTCATAAGGAATAATAAGTATGATTACATCCAAGTGACTGAAGAATTTATCACCGGTATTTAATCAAATTGAGAATACTTAGTAAGCTTCAAGTTACTCATGCTAATACGCTTATAAATGATTGTTAACAGAAGCATCGTGTACCACTTGCGTATATAGATTATATGCTTGTCATTGATTTTTGCCTATTGTCCACAAGTAGCATGCTAGTTGTGGGTAATAGCCAAAATCAACGACAGGCATGTTGTTGTGGGAATCGAAATAGGCCAAATTAACCACAAGCATAGGACCTTGCTGTTGTGGGTAGCTCTCCGATAGAAACTAGTTATTGAGGGTAATAGCCAAAATCAACGACAAGCACAGATGCTAGGCTACGTACACATTTTCGAGGGTATGTTTGCATTTTAGGAGTTTTTGAACAAGGGAGAAGAAAGCTTACTTCAAAGTTCAAGGTTGAGGATGTTCAATTCTGAAAACCGAACTAAAAGCAGCATTATCAATTCAAAGTGAAGCCTTTCTCCCAACACAAACCATCTCTAAAAATCCATGGTAGATTTTTGCTCAGTAGAATCAGAACACGTTTATAGCATCACTAAGTACTGGACCTTGCCGATGGGAGGGTCATGATGCTACCTTGTATAGCAAGGTCTCGCGTAGTTTATACAAATGAAATAAAAATACCTAATCACCCTCAAGGGACGTATCCTTGTGGAAAATTTTCCGCTTCATCGAAAACACATCATTCAAAGCATACGTCTTTGATATAACTACCGAGATTTTATGAGTGCATTAGTCACTTCTAGTCAAAGAGTTCATACCGACTTCAGAAACGATAGCAAAGGTTTTACCACTAGACACTTCATCAAATGTTTATGTTTAATTCAATAATGATTCAAAGTGCATTGCTCTCTTGTACGCATGTCTGGATAAAATGCGTTTTGTGTGTTGTCAAACACGATGCCTTGGAATCACTATGTAAACTAGTGTACCATGAAAAATTCCATCAGCCATGTTTAAGTTGGCTTATTCAGTGAAGGACAACTAGAGACCACTTTGCGAAAAGTGTTTTGCAAATCTTGTAAAAAATCTTTCTGCTATGAAGCAAAATGTTATGTCCCTAGCTACCGCGTACCGACTGGCTTTCTGTGTTGTGGGACCCTGAGGCCCGTGTGAGCAGTCAGACGACTGAACTTAGATCACGGACATTGGACTTAAACTATCGAACAAGCGAATGTTAACGAGAGCAAATTGAAACAAATTGAATAAACTCTCATTTGCCCAATTGCTATTTTGGAACATCACCGTGAGCTGGAGTAATTTGTTCCACGCTCTCTTAAAGAATACATAGGGGCAACATTTTTCTACCATTGCCGCAAAAAAAAGCCTCGTGTGGTTTAAAAAAACGACGATGATTTTGGACTAGTGGTCGGTGTTATTACAGGCTGTAATGAGTACAGTCTATACGTGACATTACAGAGGTTCACAGTGTATCAACCTCTATCAAACATCTAAGATTTACTCGAGTTCAAGCCACGGGCCAATGTTAAGTTCTTAAGCAGCTGTTGTATCCTTCACGTCACTTCGGAAGCTGTGGTACGGGATACCAAGATACAAACTCATCGTGTGTACAATTTATTAGTTGCAATATCAAATCTCAAAAAAACATCTATTACGCTTCATTGGCTCCCTGGCTTACATTATGATCAATAAAATTATCAGTATGGGGTGGTCGTCTAGGTAAAAGTTCTACAGGAGCTATAGAACTGTGCTGGAATGACATACATCAGTTTTTCTCTTCACCCCATCTCGGATAGATCAGCCAAGGTCCGAAAACTGACCTCCTAGGAGAGATCACAACACACATGTAGTGATGACCCAGCCGCATTCTCGTGCATCCCCCCATACACATGATTCATGTCAAATATCCAGAGCTTGCATTAAAATAGTTTTGGAAATCCCTAGACCAATACTGAAGTGCGATGCATGTGCATGTCTCCAGTGTAATCTACTTCAACCTCAGACTACTCAAGTAGTAAAAAGCTACCATAGTGGTCTCAGCTTTAAATAAACATCTCTCAAAGCTAGTATTTAATCTATATTCGTACTACATTCGTTTGCTTTAGTTTGTGGTAAACAGGAGTGACACAAGATCCATGCAAAGACATACAATTTAATTAGTGTCAGTAACATATCAAAGTATAAATATCACGTGCACCCCGAATTCCATAATTCTGTTTACAGATAGAATGTTACACATTGTAAGATCGAGTCCAAATGGAGTCTGACTGGTACCTTATAACTTTCACAGAAACTGATATACACAAACTGACAAAAGCCTGCATCAGAGGCACCTCCTGTTGTTTTGGTATCAGTTAAAATATCAGCTGACTGCCTCTCATAATTTAAGGCCAAAACAGATACTTTTAATATGATTTTTGTTCCTACTTGCATAGTCGGAATGAAACTTCCCGAAAATTATGCGACACATGCAAATGACTCATTTTAAACATAAAACTACCTCAACTAGATATTACTGTATTTAACACGTGCCCTTTGTTATCAAATTATGTACGAAAAAGATCTTTTCACTTAAGATGCAAATTTTTCAGACTAAATAATGAATTCTTTATATAAAATAGAAGATAAGAAACGTCATTTTATCATAAAGAGATCTAACTACAGATTTCCCCCAAATCTCATCACAATGTGAAATTCATGGATGGGATGTCATAAGTTCTTCAAAACGAGATTGAAGTGATTATTTTATCGTCGTTTTGCTCCAGGGCCTTTTCTCAATTCGTACAAATCATGGATCAGAAGTTTGAATCCAACTCTCTTTCCAAATCTAATGAGCACCTGGAGCATAAGAAAATAACTCACCATGATGATAAACTTTTGTTAAAACGTTTTCGCACTTCTTTCATGATGCAGTCAATCTTCCTTATATCAATATATTTGTCATCATCAAAGAGAGAGAGAGCATACTTATTTTTATATTTCCCATTTATTTGTTTACCCGGCAACGAACCTTCAACAGTACAAAATGTAGATGTGGTTGTAATTGCAAGGACGTGTTATATATATATACACACACACAGTCCTAAAAGCGTATCTTGTTGGGTTTACCTCATCAGTCAGAAATGATGCTCGAGAACAGAGAATGTGATTCCCTTGATGGCCACGAGAACTGCAACAGAGAAAGAAGAAACCCACCGGTAATTTCAAGAATACACTCATCTCCGATTGATGACTGCTCGAAGCAATCCCGCCATTTCAGATGATGAACGCTTCGAGTAGAGGCCTAACACTTGCATGCTGCATTCATCATACTTATCTGACAGCAACAAATCGTGCTCGGAATATTCCCTATTATTAGTCATTTAGTTGGATTTCCGGACCCTTTTCCAATAATCGAATCAGCCATCGGCAAATAGACGGTCAAAATTATTTTGTTCTTTTGCTGTAGGCTTTTTGGCAGTTAAAAGCCAGTTCTCTGCCTTCCCTTGAATTTTTAATATGGAACACTATTTTATTGAATATGGATACACCTTTGAAAAGATTTCATTTCCAGATTGCCTTCTTCGATCTACCCACAAGTACACTGCCATGTTTTCAAAACAATTACTCAAACTTACCCTGACCTTGACATTTTCAGATTCCAATTAG